>NC_056732.1:1729082377-1729205982 GCF_019279795.1 Protopterus annectens
TTTCTGTTGAGTCCCAGGGGGAAACTTTGATTTTACAGGATGTGGCCTCTCAGGAGGCAGGTCAGGCTGAAGGGGCCTCTCAGGTTACTATTCTCCCTTCTATGTCTAAGGTGGTTAGGCCTTCTGCTACTGTTTCTAAGGCTCCTTCTAAGGGCAGGTCTGTCTTGCCTTCCTCTGGTGTCAGTTCTGGTTCTTCAGGGTCTGTGCCTAAAAAGCACATGCTTAAAATGGCAGAGGATTTGATTACTTTAATTAGAGGTTCTATGCCCCCTCCTGATAAAAGGCCCAGGGTGGAGCCAGAGTTGGAAAGTTTGGAGCAGGCCTCAGATGATTCAGAGTCTTCTGCTGAAGACATTCAAGATTTCCCTCCTTATTCTGATTCTGATGCAGAGGATTCCACTCCTTCTGCTTCTCCTCCAGAGGATTTTTCATTTTCAGAAACTCTGCATTCCATGAGGGAGCATTTTCAGTGGGAGGGACAGGATTACTCTGATTCACGGAAGAGACTTAGGGAGTTCTTGTTTTACCACAGCATAGACCCTTAGCTATACCTCCGGTTTTGGATGTTGTTTCAGATGTTTTTGAGCTTCCCTTAATCCAGATTCTGTGCCTCCTGCCCCAGTTAAACCGGACAGGTATTACAGGGTGCCTGAGGCTCATAAATATCTGTATAAGAGTCCTAGGGCGGACCCAGAAACTATTAGTCAGGGGCCTAAGGGTGTTAGAGCTTCTGTTGTTAAGAATCCGGTTCCTCTGGATAAGGAAGCTAGAGCTTTGGATAGATAGGGTAAGAAGGTGTATACCTCTTCTACTTTAGCAATGAGAGCTTTGAACTGCCAGTTTCATATGTTGAAGTATCAGAATTTCCTCCTTTCTCAGCTAAGGTCTAAAGTGGATGCTTTGGCAGAGGGCATAGAGTGTAAAGAATTGCAGGATTTAGTGCATGTTTCTGAACAGGTGGGTAAGCACTCTTTGCAATGTGGTTTTGATGCTTTACAGGCTTCTTCTAGGGTGGCTGCCACTGGTTCAGTTATTCGTAGGCACGCCTGGCTTAAGGATCAGAATTTGTCTGAGCATGTTAAGTCTAGAATTCTGGATGCCCTTTACAGTCTGAAGTTTTGTTTGGTCCTCCTGTGGAGTCAGTCTTAAAGAAAATGGAGGACAAGGCTAAGTCTATGCAGACTGTTAAAGATTTTTTGCAGGTACAACCGCCAAAGTTTAGTAGAAATTGGCCTACTAAGGGGTTGGACGTACCCTTCTTCTGATTCTCAGTCTAGGGGTAGATCTAGGCGTGGTAGGGGCAGAGCTCAGAGTACTTTCAGGCCGAGACAATGGAGTTCACCTGCTCAATCTGCTGGTGAGGGCAGGGGCCAGTCCTTTCGTAAACAGGCCCAATGACCTACATTTTCAGCTGCCAGATTCTTCTTGCCTGGCAGCTCCTTTGGGAGGAAAGTTGGCTCTTTTCAAGCAAAATTGGCATTTAGTCACCCAGGACAAATGGGTATTGGACATTATAAACCGAGGTTACAAGTTCTATTTCCATACCATGCCTCCTTTCAAAGGCATGCCAGACGTCCCTCCTCGGCAAAGGATAGAGGCTCGCAGACAAATTTCTTTACTTCTTCTAATAGGAGCTATACAGCCAGTTCCTCTGTCAGAAGTGGGCCTAGGATTTTATTCTCGCCTGTTTCTAGTTCCAAAGAAAGGGAACACGTGGAGACCAATTTTGGATTTATCTATCCTCAACACTTACCTGGACATTCCAAAGTTCAAGATGCTGACTTTACAACTTTTACCTCTGTTGGGAAAAGATCACTGGATGGTTACTCTGGATCTCAAAGAGGCTTACCTTCATGTTCCTATCAGGCCCAGTTGCAGGAGGTACCTGCGTTTTCGGGCTGGAAATTTACATTATCAGTTCTCTGCATTGCCCTTTGGCTTATCTACTGCGCCCAGAGTGTTCACAAAGGTTCTGGCTCCAGTGGCCAGAGGCGAGTCAGATTCTAACGACAGATGCCTCGGACAAGGCTTGGGGAGCACACCTCAATGGAAAATGGGTGCAAAACACGTGGCCTGTCAAACTCCAACATTTGCATATCAACTTGAAGGAAATGTTAGCAGTCCAGTTTGCATTGATGGCTTTCAAAGATTTACTTCACCCAGGGCAGGTGTTGATTCAAACAGACAACACTACTGTCATGTGGTACATCAACAAGCAGGGGGGAACCCATTCTTACCCTCTTTGCAGGCAAGCGATGATTCTGTGGGAAACTGCTCTCAATCTACACCTCAATCTTCAGGCAAGGTTTCTACCAGGAGCACAGAACTCCTTAGCAGATGTATTGAGCAGACAAATAGTGGATCCTCACAGTGGAAATTGGATCCTCATGTATTTCAACAGTTGACAGTGTTATGGGGAACTCCAGACATAGATCTGTTCGCTTCTCCACTAAATTACCAGTTGCCAAAGTTTTGCACAAAATGTTTCATCACACAGCTTGGAAGGTGGACGCTCTATCATTCAGTTGGAACAATCTGCATGTATATGCCTTTCCACCTCTGCCTCTTCTTCCCAAGGTACTCTTGAAGGCCAGACAAGACAAGCCAACCATGATTTTGATAGCACCGGATTGGCCTCGACAACACTGGTACCCACAACTGAGGAGCTTAGTACGAGAACCTCCATGGCCTCTGCCTTTGATTCCGCACTTTTGTCACAAGAGGACAGTCACTTCCTCAATGTCAAGATTCAGTCTCTACATCTAACAGCCTGGCATATTCTGTTTTAGACTCTGGAGGGTCTCAGCTTCCACAACAAGTTTTGAATGTTATTTTGGAGGCCAGGAGGCCTAGTACCAGGAAAGTTTACGCTGATAAATGGAGGAGATTTTTTATTTGGAGCAAAGGAAAGGACTTTGATGTCTCCAAACCTGATTTAAGTGTTGCTCTTCAATATCTTACTGAGTTATTGGACAAGGGTTTGTCTTTCTCCTCAATAAAGGTCCATGCTGCAGCCATTTCTGCTCACTATGATTGTGACCCTCCTTTATTCTCTCATCCTTGGTTTAAGCAATTTCTTAGAGGGCAAAGAATATAAGACCCCCGTAGAGCTCCTACTCCTGCTTGGGATCTCAATTTTGTGTTGGAAAACTTACTCTACAACCTTTTGAGCCTGCAGCTACTGCCGAGTTAAAGTATTTGTCATGGAAAACTGCTTTTTTGTTGGCCATTACCTCTGCAAGAAGGGTTTCTGAATTACAGGCCCTCATGGCAGTGGAGCCTTTCCTAATTTTTCATAAGGATAGGGTATCTTTGCGTACTAATCCTTCCTTTATGCCTAAGGTGGTTTCTAGTGTGGCCTTAAATCAAACTATTCATTTGCCTACTTTTTATGCAAACCCCCAAAGTAAAGGGGAGAAGATTTTGCATACTTTGGATATTCACAGGCAGTTGCGTTATTATTTGAGCAGAACCAAGGAGTTCAGACAGTCTCAGCAATTGTTTGTTTCTTTTGCTTTGGGTTCACAGGGTAAACCTGTTTCAAAACAAACTATTTCTAAATGGATTGGGTTTTGTATTTCTTTCTGTTATTCCCATCATGGTAAGGAGATTCCTGCGGGAATCAGGCCTCATTCCACTAGGGCTACTGCTACTTCTACGGCCTTTCTAAGGGGGGTAGCTACAAAAGACATTTTGGAGGCAGCTACTTGGAGTTCAGTGCATACCTTTTCTAAACATTACCACCTTCCTCTTTATTCTAAGTCTAGGGCTGGATTTGCCACTGCAATTTTACAGGGCATTTTAGCGGCCCCTAATGCTTTATGATTTTTACCATCCTCCCTTTCCCGTTGCTTTGGGATTCTACCCATAAGTAAGGACTGCAGCAATGTGAGATGAAGAACATAGTACAGTTTTGTACCTACCATAAATGTAGATGTTCGAAGATCCACATTGCTGCAGTCCAGTTTACCCTCCCTCCTTCCCCACTGTAGTTAGACTTGGTGCTATGCTTTAGGTGATGGTTGTTGTTGGGCATGTTTTTGGGAGGTATTCTGTTTTTGGCTGTGGCCTTTCTGGTTTGGTCTTTTGACATCTGGGGCAAGAAAAGACTGAGGATATGACGTCGGTCATGCGCCTTTATACCCTGACGCTCTGATGTCAGATCTAGGCGCCCATGACCGACGTCAGCCTAATACTTTGGTATTCGGGCCGACCGAGGACAGCGGACTACCCATAAGTAAGGACTGCAGCAATGTGGATCTTCGAACATCTACATTTATGGTAGGTACAAAACTGTACTTTCTGACTGTTACTTAACTCTGTAACGTATAGAGCTTTAACTAATAGGCGAAGTGATGTACTGCTATGTAACTCTGTAATTTATACAACTTTAACTAGAAGATGAAATTGACTAATGCTCCTAAGACAGAATCTGAATCTGCCTACATCTGTTGAATGCAGATTTCTGCTGCATTCTACAGAACGTCACCAGCCACTGTTAGTCTGAGGAGAGAAAAGGGAAAGAACCAATAAGAAAGCAGTTGGGTCTCCAATCAATGATGCCCACACCTCAGAAAAAGCAGGAAGTTATTCCCTGCCATAGAATAATCACCTGAGCAGGAAATTATTCCCTGATGTAGAATAATCACCCGAGCAGGAAATTATTCTCTCTGAAGAAATAATCACCCAAGCAGGAAATTATTCCCTGCCATGAAATAATAACCGGAGCAGGAAGTTATTCCCTGCCATAGAATAATCATCCGAGCAGGAAATTATTCCCTACAATAGAATAATTACCTGAGCAGGAAATTATTCCCTGCCATAGAATAATCACCCAAGCAGGAAATTATTCCCTGTCATAGAATAATCACTGCTGTCCTCAGCAAGATTGTACCTTGTACAGAAAATCAACTGAAGCTGTGATTTAATGAAAGATTAAATGTAAAAGTAGGAAAAATTGTGGAAATTTGCAGAAGCAAATCAAGCCATTAGAAGTTTCTGAGCTACCAGGAGAGGCTGAAAGCTTTGTCACTGTATTTGGTGGGCTGTAGGTTTTGAGGGGGAGACTTCTGTCTTGCTCATCATGCCATTAGACATCTGGATGTCCAGGACCTTAACTGTCTCCACAAGTCCAGTTCTTGAAAAAGGGACCTATTTCTGCACCAGCAGATAAATAAAACATGACAGAAGGAAAGGTACATATATAACCCAGTGCCTCCTAAACCTTTGGAGTAAATTTCCATTACATGTTAAGTAGTGCAATTTGCTGTATTCCTTTAAACATAACCTGGATGTGTGATCCACAAATTCACTGCTGGATTAATTGGTTATAGCTAGAGAGGATATAGGCAAGGCTTAAGGGGTCAGAAGACTCAACAGCCTTGGAATATCTATGAATCTATGAAAAAAAGAAAGTACTTGTGCGGACTTATCTTGCCTGTGCAGTTGAAGCAGCAAAAATATATAAAGGACTTTCTCTTATTTTGTCAGAGAAGACAGTCTCTCATACCAGTTTTAGGACAGTCAAAATGTACTTTCAACCAGTTTCCTTCTCTTGGGATTCCTAGTGGAAAATATCTGGGCTTCTTTAAATTATTCTGGAATAGCATGTGCTTCATTGCAGCACATTCTGCCGAACCACTGTACCTCAACTTGGCAAAGACTTTCAAAACAATCCTACATTCAGTCCCACATTCAAGCATTATCAGTAAAATTAGCAAACTGAATATAAACCCTTTAGTTGTATTTTGGGTTGCCAACTGGCTCACAAACCAGATATGCACTATCAAAGTGGGTGACTCCACATCAACCAGCAGACCTGTTACCAGTGGGGTGCCAGAAGGGTCTGTGCTGGGTCCCCTGCTGTTTGATATATACTTCTCAGAAGTTCAGGTCAAAAGTAAGGGGTATGGCTGACCAAATTTGCAGACAGCTGCAAACTAGGTACAATCATTGAATCATCCAAATGATGTTGGTATACTCCAGGAGGGCCTCTCACAAATCAGTGACTGGTGTACTAGTTATGGTGTCAAACTGAATGCAGAAAAATGCATCATTATTCCCTTCGGCACAAACAATTTCCCTACCCATGAAGTGGTAAGGGACTGTGAACTTAACTTTGACCCCCAAGAGTCTAATGTAGTAAGGAAAGCTTTCCATGTAGCACACTTGATTAGTAAAGATATCACATCGAGAGTAAAAGAGGTTATAACCCCTCTATACTCAGCACTTATCCAGCCCATAATTGAGTATAGCACCTCATTCGGCATGTACCGTATGAAGCACCTGCTGGAATTAGACATGCATCACCCTAGACATCCACATCCCGCTCCCACCCCCCATTAGGAAAACAACTGTAAAAAATTTCTCCAAAGCCAACTTCACGCTTCTTAAGACAGAAGTGGCAAACTTCACGACACCCATGCAGATGGACAATAGAGGTACAACTGCTGAATCCTACACAAATGCACTTTATAAGCACTTACACGAGTGCATGGATCGTGCTATCCCTAACAGAACCAAGATGCTATCCTCCAAAAAAAGGAAGCCAATCTATTGGTCTTCTGCCATAAACAAACTCTACAACAGAAGAAAGAAACTGTTGCAAAAAAAAGAGTAAAATCCCATGATTGGAGGAACTCCCTGGTCAGCCTCAGTAAGAAGCTGAGATCCCTCATAAAATCCACCAAAGATAGTTATGAAAACAAAATTGCCACTGATTCTAAAGACAACCACAAAGCATTCTATAGCTATGTCAAAAATCTCAATGGCAACACTCAGATCTGCTCTGCGTTACAGCACAATAACACTAAATATACAGAACCAACTGATATTGCCAGCATCCTGCCAGATAGGTTCAGTGCTAACTTTACCCCCCTCTCACCCCCTAAAGGGCCCATCTTTATACCAGAAGAATGCAAAGTTCCTGTAATCACAGCTGTACAGGTAAAAACTTCACTCTCCAAAGCCAAGAACACATGGGACCTGACAACATCCCAGGCTGCCTTCTACATGGACTACAGAATGAACTGGCACCCCACCTAAGTACCATGTTCAATCATACCCTCACCTCAGGCTTTGTGCCCATTGAATGGCGCACCGCAACAGCTATCCCACTCCACAAAGGGGGGCCACAACAGACCCCAGGAACTACCGCCCCATTAGCCTGATGAGCTTCGTCTGCAAGGCCATGGAATGTATCATCATGGAACTCATAAACAAAGACATTGGAGATCTCCAAACTCTGGACCCCACACAGTTTGGGTTTGTAAAAGGCAGATCATGTCTCCTAAACCTGATAGACATCTTTGAAGTAGTCACCAAAGCCGTAGATGAGGGTAAGGTGGTTCACACAGCCTATCTAGATCTTGCCAAGGCATTCGACACCATCCCCCACTCTGGAATTATAGATAAAGTCACTAAACTAGGTATAAATCCCTATGTCGCAAGATGGGTTGCCAGCTGGCTTACTGACAGAACCCACACCTTGAAAGTAGCAGACTCCAAATTAGACTTCAGACCAGTGACAAGTGGAGTACCACAGGGTTCAGTCCTGGGTCCTCTCCTGTTTGGTATCTACTTCTCTGAAGTACAGGCTAACACAGAAGGTCTTTGGCTGGCTAAATTCGCAGATGACTGCAAACTAGGAGCCATAATTGAAACTCCTAACGATGTGGACATCCTACAAAAGGGCCTCACTGAGACAGATGCCTGGTGTCAAAGACATGGTCTCAAGCTCAATGCCAAAAAGTGCATTGTCATCCCCTTTGGTAAAAACTCTGTACCCATGAACTACCACATAGGCGGTAGTCTACTTAACACCGAAAGTGTCATAAGAGACCTTGGACACAGGTGGACAGTAGTCTCTCCTTTGATAATCACATTGCCACAGTGGTCAGGAAATCCTTCTATGTGGCACACCTCATCACAAAAGGTTTCTCATCCAGAAAAAAAGAGGTCATTGTTCCCCTCTACTCATCACTCATTAGACCCATTATAGAGTACAACGCCCCTTTTGGTATGTACCTCACAAGACATCTACAACAACTGGAAAGGGCGCAAAAGTACCTCACAAAGAGGATTACTGGCCTCAAACAGATGCCTTACGCAGACCATCTCAAAAAACTCCAGCTTTAGTCCATCGCATATTGCCTACTCAGAGGCGATCTCTGCCCAACATACAAAGCTATGTCAAACCGAGAGCTGTTGGACATGCTCCACTTAAAGAAATCCCAATCCCTCCGAGCTACATGCTCTAGGGACCTAAACCTTGTCACCACAATAAACAGAACATGCTGGAGGGATAGATTCCTGTCCCAGAGACTTTCCATACTCTGGAACAGACTACCTATCTTTGTCAAACAGAGCTCCTCATTAACACTATTCAAGAATAATCTTGATGATTGGATGGGTAATAGGAAATTCACCCCGGGGATCACTTCTGTGGTTCTGCTCGACAGGGGCACAGGAAAATTATTTTCTTGGGTGGCGAAAGCCAGGGTACCTTTTTGGCTAGGCTTGTATAGGCCCTAGGGCTAATAGCCTAGTACCTACCTATGAACCTGTAAACATCAGAGGTATTTAACAAAGAAGATTGAGGGCCTCCAAAGTATGCCTTACATGGACTAACTAAAATCCTTGTCATTGTACTCCGTATCGTATAAGCTTCTTAGGGGAGACTTATGCCTGGCATACAGAGCAGTACAAGACCCAAACCTAAGGAACTTACTGCATATCTGTAAATCAAATAGATCTATGGCTACCTGTTCCAGGAACTTAAATATAGCCTGTGATTTAAATAGAACATGCTGGAGAGACAGATTTATCTTCCAGCAACTGCCACGTCTTTGGAGCAGGCTACAAATTCATGTGAAACAGTGCATCTCTGTGACACTGTTCAAGAGTAACCTGAATGATGAATTGGACAATGTAAGTTCTTACCAGGAATAGTGCCCACAACCCTCCTTGGCATGGGCAGTCATCACTAAATGCAATCTTGGGTACTGACTAATACTCCTGTGGTATTACATTGGGTTGAAACGGTTAAGCTTTAAATGGGTCCACTGGCTTGATAGCCTAGTAATCTCCTATGATCCTATCAGTGCTACAGACCCACATGTCAGCAAAGAGATGCCCATAACTGCCAGCCTATGACAGCCTCTAGATCAATCTCATATTTGTGCCTATGCAAGTAGGTATTCCATGGACTGCATTCCATAAATAATGGGAAGAGGGAGTTCCAACAGAGAATATAAGTAATTGTAATGAAGAATGTAGCATAGCATCCGGGGGTTGTCGCACAGAGGTGTGCTTTGACAGATAAAGCCTTAATACCAAAAATGTAAGTGTTGCACTGGTAGTTGAGGAATCAATGCTGATTCTTTATGTGTTGAGAACTGAGCACCCCTTGACATCACTAGAGTTTCCAAGTACCAGTATAGATGAACATGCATAGCAGTAATGTGAAAAGCCATTAACAGTGTGTAGCTAGCAAGTACACACAGAGGGAAAATGCAATGAAATAATGTAAACAAACTGTTTACATGGCTTTAGATACCTAGAATTTACTGAACAAGTTGGCAAGTCTTCTAAGTCCTGCTGTTTGCAATGTCCTACTGCTGTCGTACTATTAGTTTTAGCAAATGTTGCTTCACCAGTGACAGTTCTTCACACTAGAATTTTGTTAGGTGTTCACAGAATTGCTCAGAACACTCCTGATCAGTAAATATTGGAAATGCGCCACTGTGCGTGTATTGTAAATAGTGTGATAAATGGCAGGCATGTGCCACAGTAGCAAATGATAATAATAATAATAATTAACTGTGCATGTAGTGTAAAGAGCATGATAAATGGCAGGCATGTGCCACAATAGCAAATGATAATAATTAACTGTGCATGTAGTGTAAAGAGTGTGATAAATGGCAGGCATGTGCCACAATAGCAAATGATAATAATAATAATTAAATGTGCATGTAGTGTAAAGAGCATGATAAATGGCAGGCATGTGCCACAATAGCAAATGATAATAATTAACTGTGCATGTAGTGTAAAGAGTGTGATAAATGGCAGGCATGTGCCACAATAGCAAATGATGATAATAATAATAATAATTAACTGTGCATGCAGTGTAAAGAGCATGATAAATGGCAGGCATGTGCCACAATAGAAAATGATAATAATAATAATTAACTGTGCATGTAGTGTAAAGAGTGTGATAAATGGCAGTCGTGCCACAATAGCAAATGATAATAATAATAAATTAACTGTGCATGTAGTGTAAAGAGTGTGATAAATGGCAGTCGTGCCACAATAGCAAATGATAATAATAATAATTAACTGTGCATGTAGTGTAAAGAGTGTGATAAATGGCAGTCGTGCCACAATAGCAAATGATAATAATAATAATTAACTGTGCATGTAGTGTAAAGAGTGTGATAAATGGCAGTCGTGCCACAATAGCAAATGATAATAATAATAATTAACTGTGCATGTAGTGTAAAGAGCATGATAAATGGCAGGCATGTGCCACAATAGCAAATGATAATAATAATAATTAACTGTGCATGCAGTGTAAAGAGCATGATAAATGGCAGGCATGTGCCACAGTAGCAGATGATAATAATAATAATTAACTGTGCATGTAGTGTAAAGAGTGTGATAAATGGCAGGCATGTGCCACAATAGCAGATGATAATAATAATAATTAACTGTGCACGTAGTGTAAAGAGTGTGATAAATGGCAGGCATGTGCCACAATAGCAAATGATAATAATAATAATTAACGGTGCATGTAGTGTAAAGAGTGTGATAAATGGCAGTCGTGCCACAATAGCAAATTATAATAATAATAATAAACTGTGCATGTAGTGTAAAGAGTGTGATACATGGCAGTCATGCCACAATAGCAAATGATAATAATAATAATAAACTGTGCATGTAGTGTAAAGAGTGTGATAAATGACAGGCATGTGCCACAATAGCAAATGATAGTAATAATAATTAACTGTGCATGTAGTGTAAAGAGTGTGATAAATGGCAGGCAGGTTCCTCAATACCAAATGATAATAATAATAAAATAATAATAATAATAAACTGTGCATGTAGTCTAAAGAGTGTGATAAATGGCAGGCATGTGCCACAATAGCAAATGATAATAATAATAATAATTAACTGTGCATGTAGTCTAAAGAGTGTGATAAATGGCAGGCATGTGCCACAATAGCAAATGATAATAATAATAATTAACTGTGCGTGTAGTGTAAAGAGTGCGATAAATGGCAGACATGTGCCTCAATAGCAAATAGGTTCATACTAGGCTATCTGCCCTAGGGCATTTATAAGCTTAGCCAGAGTGTGTTTGGCTTTCACCACCCATTTTAAATTAATTTTGCTATGCCTTTTTTCAAGGTTAGTATACTGTGCCTCTGTCTAACAGAGATACAGAAGTGATAGCCAGGGTAAACCTACAATCTCCCATCCACTCATCAAGATTCCTCTTGAAGAGAGTCAACGAGGGACTCTGCCTAACCTGGACTGGGATTTTATTCCAGAGTGAAGGGAGCCTGGGTTATGAATCTGTCCCTCCAGCATGTCCTATTTATTTCAGTGCTGAGGTTCAAGTCTCTCGAGCGCATAGCTCGATGGGATTTCGATTTTCTGATGTGCAGCATGTCCATTAATTCCGGGTTGGACATGGCTTTATACGTCAGGCACAGATCACCTCTGAGCAGGCAGTATGCCACTGAGTAGAGCTGGAGTTTCTTTAACCGGGCAGCATATGGCATCTGTTTGAGCCCTTTAATCCTCTTGGGGAGGTACTTTTGGGGTCTTTCCAGTTGCTGCAGGTGTCTGGTAATGTACATCCCAAAAGGGGCATTGTACTCAATTATGGGCCTGATGAGTAAAGAGACACGATGACCTCCCCTGATCTAGATGTGAATCCCTTCATGATTAGGTGGGCTATATAAAATGTTTTTCTAACCACTTTGGCCACGTGGTTGTCAAATGAGAGATTGCTATCAACTTGGGTCCCCAGGTCCCTAATGACTTCTTCCGTACTTAATGGATTACCACCTATGTGGTAATTTGTGGGCACTTTGTTTTTGCCAAAGGGGATGACTATATACTTTTTGGCGTTTAGCTTGTGGCCATGGCTCTGGCACCAGTTGTCTGTTTCTATGAGGCCCTTTTGGAGGATGCTTGTGTCGGCTGGAGAGTCGATTATGGCGCCCAGTTTGCAGTCATCTGCGAACTTGGTCAGCCACAGTCCTTCCGTGTTGGCCTGTACCTCCGAGAAATATATACCGAACAAGAGAGGTCCCAGGACTGAGCCTTGTGGGATGCCACTTATAACTGGTTTGGAGTCTGACATGGCTCCAGCAATTCTAACCATGTGGGTTCTATCCTTGAGCCAGTTTGCAACCCATCTAGTGACATAGGGGTTTATATTTAAGCTGGTGAGCTTATCTATAATGCCCGAGTGGGGTATTGTATCGAAGGCTTTTGCGAGGTCCAGGTAGGCTGTGTGGACCACCTTCCCCTCGTCAATGGCCTTGGTGACTGTTTCGAAAAAATTGACCAGGTTTAAGAGGCAGGATCTGCCCTTAAAGCCAAATTGGGTAGGATCCACTGTCTGTAGATCCCCAATATCATTATTTATGAGGTCCATGATGATCCTTTCCATAGCTTTGTAGACCAAGCTAGTCAGGCTTATGGGGTGATAGTTTCCAGGATCCGTTGAGGCACCACCTTTGTGGAGAGGGATCACTGTTGCTGTACACCACTCTTTGGGTACATATCCTGTTGTAAGGCTGAGATCGAACAGTAGTTTTATGTTTGGGTTTAGCTCTTCTTGGAGTTCATGTAGGATGTAGCCCGGGAAACCGTCTGGTCCCATTGATGCTGTGTTGTTTGCTTTAGAGAGGGCAGCTCTTACCTGAACATCTGAGATGTCAGGGGGGCAGCACTCTGCTGGAATAGATATTTGCCCTTTTGGTGGGGGGGGGAGTTTGCACTGAACCTGTCAGTTAGGATGTTGGCAATGTCTGTGGGTTTGGTGTATTTTTTGTCATTTTGGACTAGTTCTGAGCATATCTGGGAATTCCCACCCAGGTTCCTAACATAACTAAAGAAAGCCTTGTGATTATCCTTAGTGTTCTGTGCAATTTTTATCTCGAAGCTGGCCTTAGACGATTTTATGAGTGCCCGTAGTTTTTTACTAATACTGATCAGAGATGCCTTCCCTTTTTGGGATTTTGCTCTATCATGTAGTAGCTTCCTCCTTCTATTGTATAGTTTGTTTATGGCTGGGGTCCACCAGACAGGACGTCTGCCTTTGGAGGATTGGGTCTTGGTTTTATTTGGGATTGCATGATAATAATAATAATTAACTGTGCATGTAGTGTAAAGAGTGTGATAAATGGCAGGCATGTGCCACAGTAGCAAATGATAATAATAATAATTAACTGTGCATGTAGTGTAAAGAGTGTGATACATGGCAGGCATGTGCCACAATAGCAAATGATAATAATAATAATTAACTGTGCATGTAGTGTAAAGAGTGTGATAAATGGCAGGCATGTGCCACAATAGCAAATGATAATAATAATAATTAACAGTGCATGTAGTGTAAAGAGTATGATAAATGGCAGTCGTGCCACAATAGCAAATGATAATAATAATAATTAACTGTGCATGTAGTGTAAAGAGTGTGATAAATGGCAGGCATGTGCCACAGTAGCAAATGGTAATAATAATTAACTGTGCATGTAGTGTAAAGAGTGCGATAAATGGCAGGCATGTGCCACAATAGCAAATGATAATAATAATAATTAACTGTGCATGTAGTGTAAAGAGTGTGATAAATGGCAGGCATGTGCCACAATAGCAAATGATAATAATAATAATAAAAATAATTAACTGTGCATGTAGTGTAAAGAGCATGATAAATGGCAGGCATGTGCCACAATAGCAAATAATAATTAACTGTGCATGTAGTGTAAAGAGTGTGATAAATGGCAGGCATGTGCCACAATAGCAAATTATAATAATAATAATTAACTGTGCATGCAGTGTAAAGAGTGTGATAAATGGCAGGCATGTGCTACAATAGCAAATGATAATAATAATAATAATTAACTGTGCATGTAGTGTAAAGAGTGTGATAAATGGCAGTCGTGCCACATTAGCAAATGATAATAATAATAGTTAACTGTGCATGTAGTGTAAAGAGTGTGATAAATGGCAGGCATGTGCCACAATAGCAAATGATAATAATAATAATAATAATAATTAACTGTGCATGTAGTGTAAAGAGCATGATAAATGGCAGGCATGTGCCACAATAGCAAATGATAATAATTAACTGTGCATGTAGTGTAAAGAGTGTGATAAATGGCAGGCATGTGCCACAATAGCAAATAATAATAATTAACTGTGCATGTAGTGTAAAGAGTGTGATAAATGGCAGGCATGTGCCACAATAGCAAATTATAATAATAATAATTAACTGTGCATGCGGTGTAAAGAGTGTGATAAATGGCAGGCATGTGCTACAATAGCAAATGATAATAATAATAATTAACTGTGCATGTAGTGTAAAGAGTGTGATAAATGGCAGTCGTGCCACAATAGCAAATGATAATAATAATAATAAACTGTGCATGTAGTGTAAAGAGTGTGATAAATGGCAGGCATGTGCCACAATAGCAGAAGATGATGATAATAATTAATTGTTATGCAGCATGAAATATAATGTTAATCACAAAGGAACCCCAATGGGTAGTGCATGCAAAGACTAAAATGGAGCACTGCCCATTACTGGGTATGTATCCAGAAGGTTTGGCTAGATGCAGGAGGGAACCAGCATACCAGGACAATGGTCAGTTAAAGAGAGAGAATGCTGTGATTATTGAAAACATAGGCTGGTACCAAGATGAAATGCATGTGAAACAGTGTGTGATGGGTACATGTTATCATAAGGATTTTTTAAAGAGGGGATAATTGTACAAGAAATAAACGTGGAAAATATGCAAATGTACTTCAAGGTGGTGCCTGACAAGAGACATCATGTCTGCACATGATGGTACAATACACACAGGTTAGGCTGTACATAACAGTAGGCCTTCACAAATCTATAGAAAGCGTACTTCTTGAAAACTGTTAGGCTAAATGGTGACAATGTGAATATGCTGAGGTCATTATTATTTACATGAAGGCAAGAGAACAGAAAGACAGATTTGGATAAAAGAGGTAGCATGCTGAAGGTACAAGCAATGGTACTACTCTTAGAACAATTGACACCTGGAAAAGGTGCGAGATGGTCCTGAGCAGCTTAGGAGATTTCTTTGCTGGGAGTCGTAGCCAGTAGAGAGAAACCTGAAAGATATGGAAATATTGCTGATGGTGTTGGAGACATCAAGTCAACTACATGCTGTGGTAATAGACAAAATGTGCCTGTACAGAATAATAGATCTTTTAAAATCACAGAAAGTTTAGCACAGGAACAGATGTCAGTGAAATGATTCTAACCAGTGCTTGAATATGCCTAGGTCCACTTATTTACATAAAGACAATAGAACATTCCGACCAATGCTTGAATATGCCCAGGTCTACTTATTTACATAAAGACAATGGAACATTCCAACCTGTGCTTGAATATGCCTAGGTCTACTTATTTACATAAAGACAACAGAGCATTCCAACCAGTGCTTGAATATGCCTAGGTCTACTTATTTACATAAAGACAATGGAACATTCCAACTAGTGCTTGAATATGCCTAGGTCTACTTATTTACATAAAGACAATGGAACATTCCAGCCAGTGCTTGAATATGCCTAGGTCTACTTATTTACATAAAGACAATGGAACATTCCGACTAGGGCTTGAATATGCCTAGGTCTACTTATTTACACAAAGACAATGGAACATTCCGACCAGTGCTTGAATATGCCTAGGCCTACTTATTTACATAAAGACAATGGAACATTCCAACCAGTGCTTGAATATGCCCAGGTCTACTTATTTATATAAAGACAATGGAACATTCCAACCAGTGCTTGAATATGCCTAGGTCTACTTATTTATATAAAGACAATGGAACATTCCAACCAGTGCTTGAATATGCCTAGGTCTACTTATTTACATAAAGACAACAGAAAGTTGAGAGAGGATGAAAGAGGTAGTATGCTGTGAGGGCAACATTAATATCATTGTACTAGGATGGCTATTCACAAAGGGGAGTAATGGCCCCGAGTCTTTTAGGATGTTTATTTGGTGGGTCTCACACATACTGAAGAAGTAGAGCTGTGTAATATGGACATATAACAGAAACTGGTGACTGACTGAGGATAAAGTCTGTAATTAGATGCTGGAATCCATATTGAACCGGAAACTGTGAACATAATGATAGTTATTCCTGTCACCTTCAAAGGGCAGAATAAAAGTGAGTAAATTCATTTTTGCTAGTTGAGAGACAGGAGACGCCATATCACCTGGGCCGAAATCCCTGCCCAGTTTACGTTTCCCCTTCGGAGGTCAGATGTGAGGTTATTGGAAGCATTACAGTCTCACATTACATAGGAGAAGGTGTTCTCGGAATATGTGTTATTCCCACAAAGGGGACGAGTGGAATGAAATCTCTTGCTCATATCTTTAGATATTTTGATTCATAATAAGCAATGTAAATACATTCTCTTGAGCCAGAGCCTTGTTAGTAACACTGTCATAGATAGCAAAATATTTTATTTTCTCCAACTGATATTTTTCTTAACTACATTGAAATGTATATCTTTTATCTCTGTGCTGCGAGTGCATGCCCACCTGTAATGACTACCTGATAAGCAAATGACTGGAGATTTGTTAATGTAAGCAGGCAGTTTGTATGCATCTCTCCCAACTGGTGCGGGTTGTGAATTACAAGGGTAATACAAGCACGTCAGTCATGTGGTAAGAAAGTGTAATACAAATAAATACATCCATAGGAGTGTTATGTTGGTGACAAATGCGATGCATGCTGTATGTGAAAGCAGATGAACAAGAAGTAGCAATGGCTTCAAAGAAGAGATTTACAGGACAGTACACCTCTGTGAGGATGGTTATTACAGTGTGCTATGACCTGTAACATCTGTGTTAATTGGTAACTATGTCTGAAGTTTGTAAGGCACAGATATTCTTATTTAAGTCAGGGTAGTTGAAGCCATGAGACTCGGAATCCTGAAGTAGTCCCTGACAGTGACCAACGTCTGAGTGGAAAACCCTTGAAATAAATCTAGATCTAAGTCTATTTTTCATGTAGTTAAAAAAGAGCTTGGAAATGAAGTATGTAGTTGATGGTTTAGAAACAAATTCCTGGGAGAAGTGCAAAAAGACTTTTAAATGTTATGTTCAGTTTGTGTAAGAGTTCGCACTCACCCAAGAGAGAGCGAGAGGGAGATTCTTTGCACGTTGAGAAAGATTCTGTAAAGATAAGTAAGTTGTTTAAGAATTGAAAAATGTGAATATCCTGTAGCCTGCAAAGAGCTACAACTGGAGCTAGACACATTGTGAACACTGAATGGTCCATGGGGGTAAGACACAGAACTAATTATGTGATCCAAACACAAAACTGTAAGAAAATACAGTTGCATAATATCTTACCATAACAGTAGATGTCCTTGCCTTCACTATGGGATTCCATGCCTTGGAAGCCTGACATTTGGCCAGCCTTCCAAAGACTTCCTGAATTTAAAAGGTATGCCAAACATCACCAAATGCTCCCTATATAACATAGAGCATAAAGGTGATGTTCAGGCATACCAACAATAGAAGTAATTGCCCCAGAGGGAACACCAGTCCAAGGAACCCAGTAGGTAATGTGCATCTCCAGGAAGGCAAAGAACTAAAGGGATGTAAGGAGGGAACTAATACTGCAGCAGTGAAGGCAGGGACATATAGCATTATGGTAAGATTTTACACAACTGTGCTATGTCCTTACATTCATTGATGCAGTATTCATCATCAAATGGGAGAGTGCCAAAGTTGCCAAGAGGAAACTTGTACAAATCCAGGTGACTGCAGTAGAAACACACAAATAGCTCGCCGAACAGTCCAATAAAGTTGACTGTATCCAAGACATGGACCACAAATAACCACTCTGGGAAGTAACAACAGAACAGTTTAATAAAGCACTTTTTGTCTCCAACCATATGAAGACTTCTTCAGATTAACATTTCACCATAAAATCCTACTTTAAATACTGCTATACCTACACATGTGGCAAACTACAGCCAATGAAACATCCTGTTTCCTACTGACACACGTATAATGTTTACAAATGTTGTAAAAACTCTCTATTTTTTCTTTCTTTTCACACTATTCCTACTAAATGCTGAAAGCACATAATTATGTACATCTGTTTAAACTTTTTAATTTCAATATGCATAGAATAGAGTAAATTTCATTGATTCCTGGGTACTGGCAAGCATTTGTGCTTAATTGCCACAACAGTTCTAACTTTTCTAATAGGAGACAGTCGGGGCCACCCCTGCCATCTGTTTGTATCTGGTCGATTACTCGGAACTTATATTTACAGAAATTGCACATTTCACATTTAACCATCCTGGGGTTTTTACTTATACTAGGGGCTTGATTTTCTAACTACGCTTTTATGTTATTCCCCTTTCTGAAAATAATTTGGGGAAGATTCGGGAGTTTTTTACTAACATATGAGTCTCGCAATCAATTTTTTCAATGAATGTGAAAACTTGAAAGGGATGTTCCGTAATAGAGGCTACCCTCATGATTTAATTGCGCAACTTACCAGCGAAGTTCAAAACAAAAGAAATAGAGGGGTTTACAAACAATTTTATGGCATGAACAAGCATTGGACAATGAAGACGATATCCCCATGTTTATTGCCAGTGACAAAAATGTGCAAAAGTACACTCAATATAGTTTCATGACACCATATAGCTTAGATGCATGGGAGCTGAAAAACATTATGTACAAGAATTGGGAGGTACTACAAAGTGATTCTTTTGGTAGTAAAAAACTCCAGAATCTTCCCCGAATTATTTTCACAAAGGGGAAGAACATAAAAGTGTTGTTAGAAAATCAAGCTGGGAGGGTGGCCTAATGGTTAAGGTATTTGCCTTACAAACACAAGGTACAGGGTTTGAGTCTCACAAAGGATAATTGGCTAAGCTTAAAATGGCTTGCAAGGGCAGTTAGCTTAGTACTAATCTATGAACCTCTCTATGAATCTAAGCCCCTAGTATAAGTAGAAACCCCGGGATGGTGAAATGTGCAGTTTTTGTAAATATATGGACATCGGGCAAACATATTACATCAAAGATAGGAAATATTGTACAAGAAAGAAATTTAATTGTCAATCTAAAATGATAGTGTACCTAGCAAGATGTTAACAGTGCCCAGTGTTTTACATTGGGAAAACTACTAGGGCCTTGAAAGAAAGGGTATACGAGCATATGTACAGCATTAGTCAGAATAAATTAGATAATGCATTAGCCAGGCACATAACAGAATTTCCTGAACATAAGTTTGAGTTCCGAGTAATCGACCAGATACAAACAGATGACAGGGGTGGCCCCGACTGCCTCCTATTAGAAAAGTTAGAACTGTTGTGACATTTAAGCTCAAATGCTTGCCAGTACCCAGGAATCAATAACATTTACTCTATTCTATGCATATTGACATCAAAAAGTTTAAACAGATGTACATAATTATGTTTTCAGCATTTAGTAGGAATAGTGTGAAAAGAAAGAAAAATAGAGAGTTTTTACAACATTTTTAAACATTATATGTATAAGTGTCAGTAGGAAACAGGATGTTTCATTGGCTGTAGTTTGTCACATGTATAGGTATAGTAGTATATTTAAAGTAGGATTTTATGGTGAAATGTTAATCTGAAGAAGTCTTTATATGGTTGGAGATGAAAAGCGCTTTATTAAACTGTTCTGTTATTACTTCCAGAGTGGTTATTTGGGTCCACGTCAACTTTATTGGACTTTTTGGCGAGCTATTTGTGTGATGTTCTTCGTGTTTCACTGTTGCAGTCATTACATTTGGGTTATCTGCTTGCAGGTAGCCCTCAGTCAGCCTGATTAACAAAGTCTTGGGTCCTGCGTCGATTGCTGTCACTTCTTCCATGACATCAGCTTGTCAGGGGTATAAAACATGCAGCCAACGCCATTACTTCAGTCTTTTTTGCCATGCGGTGCCTGAAGCAGAAGCAGTTCGCAAGTGCCGGTCAACAAACTCCTGAAATTTTCGTTTTCGAGTTTCAGAACCGAAGTCTTTAACTAAATCTAAGTACCCCATTGGGGAAACTTTTTCTTGCTCCTTACCGATGTCAGTAAAAGTTAATAATCGCATTACTTGTGGAAAGCTAATACCTCATAAGGATTTTCATAAGTACTGTATTCCTTGCCTAGGCCCTGACCACGACGTACCTTGCTGTCGGTTTTGTGCTTTATTTAATCAGCGCACTATCCGTCGTCAGTACATTTTCGCCTCTAAATATTTCGGTTCTGGGTTTAATTATCCAGAAATGTCGCCGGTTAGCCATCCAACTACCGGGATTCCAAAAAAACGCAAAGATAAAGACAGAGACTGGCTGCTGAGGTCCAAAACTGCTGACGACGCTTCTCCTAAGCTAGTCGCCAGTTTGCCGGTACTCAGTGAGGCACTTTCGCAGCCCTTGATACCCGCTACTTCTGATTCGCATGCCTCTACTAAGAGCCATTCAGAGTCCGGTATGCCACGAGATGCTTCAACTATTGAACCCGTGGATGTCTCTACCTTGGATGGGTCCAGAACTGCTGTGCAGGCACCGGTTTCTGAGAGTGTAGTCCGGCCTACGGACTTGCATGTCAAACCGATGCCTCCTTCTTCACTTAGGCCTAAATCTCGAACCATGCCTAAAAAAATGACGCCCAGGCCACATGCTCAGGCCTCTATGCCTAAAAAACAAATGATAAGGCTGAAGATTTAATAACTCTAATCAGGGGTAGCCGACCCCCCCCCCCTCCTTCTAAGAGGCCTAGGACTGAAGTTGTTTATGAATCTTCTGATCAGGATTCTGTTTTTTCTTATTCTTCTGATGATCTGGATTTGCCCTTATCTACTTATGAGGATTCTGATGCAGAGGACTCCATTCCATCTGCTTCCCCTCCAGAGGATATTTCTTTTGGGGAAACCTTGCATACTCTAAGGGAACATTTCCAGTGGGAAAGCCAGGATTTTTCAGAATCAAAAAAGAGGCTTAGGGATTTCTTACTCCTACCTCAGCATAGGCCTTTAGCTATTCCTCCTGTACTAGACATTGTTGATGATGCTTTTTCGGAATCTAGTTTGGCCCCTGATTCCTTGCCTCCTGCTCCCAGTAAACCCGACAGATACTACAGGGTCCCTAAGTTACACAAGTTCCTTTTTAAAAATCCTATTGCAGATCCAGAGACTATTTCACAGGGGCCCAAGGGCATTAAGGCTTCTGCTGCTATAAATCCTACCCCTTCTGATAGAGACTCCAGGGAACTGGATAGATGGGGTAAGAAGGTTTACACTTCTGCAACCTTTGCCAATAGGGCTTTAAACTGCCAGTTTCATATGTGAAAGTATCAGCAACATGTTATTGGATTGCTTAAACAGAAAATGATGTTGATTCCTGACTGTGTGGAAAATAAAGAATTGCAGGATTTAATGCATTCTGCTGAACAAGTAGGAAAACATACTTTGCAATGTGGTTTTGATTCATTAGAGGCCTCTTGCAGGGCTGCTGTTACTGGGTCTGTGCTCAGAAGGCACTCTAGGCTAAAGGAGCAATCTTTGCCTGATCATGTTAAAGCTAAATTGTTGGATGTTTCCTTAAATCAGGATCACCTGTTTGGCAACAAGGCTGAGAAAGTTCTTAAAAAGATGGAAGATAAAGCTAAATCTATGCAAACTGTTAAAGATTTCTTACAAGATCAGCCTCCTAGATTTAGTAAGCACTGGCCCTCTAAGAATTGGTCCTTTCCAAGTCTTCTCAAGCCAAACCCAGACACAGCAAAAGCCCCAGGTTTCAGTCCCAGGGGACACACAGGACTAAGCAGTGGGGGGCCTCCACTTCCAAATCTGGGAGTAATAAGACTCCCCCCTATGGTAAACTGTCTCAATGACTTCCGTTTAAAATCTCCAAGCTCTTTTCAACTAACTGCCTCTTTGGGGGAAAATATTGCTCTTCATGCAAAGAACTGTGAACTCATTACCCAGGACAAATGGGTTTTAAATATGGTGTCCCAGGGATACAGATTTCACTTCCACACATTACCAACACCAAGCGGGTGGCCGGACCTACCCCCAAATCAGTGGGCAGAGGCCCAAAGACAAGTACTTTCTCTTTTAAACATGGGGGATATTCAACTGGTACCAGAAGAGGAAAAGGGACAAGGTTTTTACTCGAGACTTTTCCTGGTACCCAGAAAGGACAGTTCATGGCGTCCTATCCAGGACCTGTCTACTCTAAACACCTTTTTGGAAATTCCAAAATTCTAGATGCTCTCTCTTCACCAATTACTTCCTATGCTAGGCAAAGATGCCTGGTTGGCAACACTAGATTTAAAAGCATACCTGTACATCCCAATCAGGGAATCTTGCAGAAGATACCTACGCTTCAAAGCAGGCTACACGCACTTTCAGTTCTCTGCACTGCCCTTTGGCTTATCTACTGTGCCCAGAGTATTCACAAAGTGCCTAGCTCCAGTTATTGCATTTTGCAGGCAAAGAAATATTCAAATATACCCATACCTAGATGATTGTCTAATTCAGGCAGAAAGCCAGGACATACTTTTGAATCATCTGGCCTTTGTACAAAGGGTTCTAACTTGTCTGGGGTACACCATAAATAAAAAGAAATCACACCTAGTACCCTGTCAACAGATTATATTCCTGGGAGCAAGCTTGAATACAGCTTCCCAGATGGCCTACCTCACGCCAGAGAAACAAATTCATTTGACAACCTACTTCAAACAAGTAGCCACAAAAACCCTGCTATCTGCAAGACAAATACTGCAAGCCTTGGGGTTCATGGCCTCCTGCATTCTTCTAATTCCATATGCAAGACTGCATATGAGGAAACTGCAATGGTATCTAAAAAGCCTATGGTGTCAACATTCTCAGGATTTAGAAGCAATGAATCCTATCATTCCTTGCCTGCACCTAGAGTTCCTTTGGTGGGCAAAGGCCTGCCACCAAAACAAGGTACTACCTTTCACACTACCCCCTGCCACTCAAACCCTAACAACAGACACATCAGACTATGCATGGGGGGCTCACCTGGCAGGGAAGTGCATTCAGGGCAAATGGAACCCAAGTCAAATGCACCTGCTTATCAATCAAAAAGAAATGTTAGCTGTACAGAATGCTCTGACAGCCTTCAAGGACCACATTCTTCCAGGACAACTAATGGTAAAGACGGACAACACCACTGATGTTCTTCATGTTTCACTGTTGCAGTCATTACATTTAGGTAATCTGCTGGCAGGTCGCCCTCAGTCAGCCTGATTAACAAAGTCTTGGGTAGTGTGTCAGTTGCTGTCCCTTCTTCCATGATGTCAGGGGTATAAAACATGCATCCGACGCCATTACATCAGTCTTTCTTGGTGTGCGGTGCCCGAAGCAGAAGCAGTTCACAAGTGCCGGTCGGCCGACTCCTGAAATTTTCGTTTTCGAGTTTCAGAACTGAAGTCTTCAACTAAAAAGCTACATTGGGGAAACTTTTTCTTGCTCCTTACCGATGTCAGTAAAATTTAATAATTGCATTACTTGTGGGAAGCAAATACCTCATAAGGATTTTCATTTGTATTGTACTCCCTGCCTAGGCCCTGACCACAATGTACCTTGCTGTCGGTTTTTGTGCTAAATTTAATCAATGCACTATTAAACGTCGGTATATTTTTGCTTCTAAATATTTTGGCTCACGCTTTAATTATCCAGAAATGTCATCTGGTAGCAATCCAACTACTGGAATACAGAAAAAATGCAAAAAAAAGACAGAGACAGGCCGTCTAGGTCCAAAACTGATGACGACGCTTCTCCTAAGCCAGTCGCCAGTTCACCAGTACTCAGTGAGGTGCTTTCGCAGCCCCTTATACCTGCTACTTCTGATTTGCAGACCTCTACTGAGACCTATTTGGAGTCCAGTATGCCGTGAGATGCTTCAATTATCGAACCCGTGGATGTCTCTACCTTAGATGGGTCTGGAGCCGCTGTGCAGGCACCGGCTTCTGAGGGTGTTTTCAGGCCTACAGATTTGTATATTAGACTGACGCCATCTTCAAAACAAAGGCCAAAATCTAAGTCTGTGTCTAAAAAACTGACTCCTGGGCCACATGTGCCAGGCCCCTATGCCTAAAAAACAAATGATCAAATCAAAATGGCTGAAGATTTAATTACTCTGATCAGGGGTAGCCAACCCCCCCCCCCCCCCCTTCTAAGAAGCCTAGGCAAGACTTTGATTATGAATCTTCTGAACAGGATTCTATTTCTTCTGACTCTTCTAATGAACAGGATTTGTCTATATCTACTTATGAGGACTCTGATGATTCCATTCCTTCTGCTTCTCCCCCTGTGGATTTTTCTTTTGGGGAAACTTTACATACCTTAAGGGAACATTTCCACTGGGAAATTCCAGATTTCTCTGAATCTAAAAAAAAAATAATTGGGACTTAGGGATTTTCTTCTTCTTCTTCAGCATAGACCTTTGGCTATACCTCCTGTTCTAGACATTGTTGATGATGTTTTTTTCAGAATCTAGTATGGCTCCTGATTCTCTGCCTCCAGCTCCTTGTAAGCCAGACAGATACTACAGGGTTCCTGACTCCCACAAATTCCTTTTCAAAAATCCTGTTGCGGATCCTGAAACCATTTCTCAGGGTCCCAAGGGCATTAAGGCCTCTACGGCTAAAAATCCTACCCCTTCTGATAGAGATTCCAGGGCTCTGGATAGATGGGATAAGAAGGTTTACACTTCTGCAACCTTGGCAATCAGGGCTTTAAACTGTCAATTTCACATGCATAAATATCAACAGCATATCATGGGACTGCTTAAACAGAAAATGATGTTAATTTCTGATTTACAGGATTTATTGCATTCAGCTGAACAAGTTGGAAAACATACTTTGCAATGTGGTTTTGATTCTTTGGAGGCCTCTTGCAGGGCTGCTGCAACTGGGTCTGTCCTAAGAAGGCATGCTTGGCTCAAAGAGCAAACTCTGCCTGATCATGTTAAAGCAAAATTGTCGGATGCTCCTTTACAACAGGTCTGTCTTTTTGGTAATAAGGTTGAAAAAGTTTTAAAAAAGATGGAAGATAAAGCTAAATCTATGCAAACTGTGAAATATTTCTTACAAGTGCAACCTCCAAGATTTAGTAGGCACTGGCCTAAGAACTGGTCCTTTCCAGTTCCTTCGAGAGCCACTCAAGTCAAACCCAGACATTCCAAAGGCTCCAGGTTTCAGTCACAAGGGACTTCTAGAACAAAACAATGGGGTGCCGCCTCCTCCTACAAATCTGGAAACAACAAGGCACCTCCCTATGGTAAACGGTCACAATGACTTCCCTTTACATTTACCAAGCACTTACCTTTTAGCCGCCCCTTTGGGGGGAAAACTGGCACTTTATGCAAGAAACTGGCAACTTATAACCCAGGACAAATGGGTTTTAAACATAGTATCTCAGGGATACAATTTTCATTTCCACATGTTGCCAATCCCAAACCGATGGCCAGACCTGCCCCCAAATCAGTGGGCAGAGGCCCAGAAACAAGTACTGTCCCTCATGAACATGGGGGCTATTCAACCAGTACCAGAAGAGGAAGAGGGACAAGGTTTCTATTCAAGACTTTTCCTGGTACCCAGAAAAGACAAATCATGGCGTCCAATTCTGGACTTATCTACTCTATAAACACATTTCTGGACATCCCAAAATTCAAGATGCTGATTCTTCAACAGTTACTTCCTATGCTAAGCAAAGATGCCTGGTTGGTAACTCTAGACTTAAAAGAGACTTACCTGCATATCCCAATTAGGGAATCTTGCAGAAGATACCTCCACTTCAAAGCAGGCTACTTGCATTACCAGTTCTCTGCACTGCCCTTTGGCTTATCTACTGTGCCAGGGTCTTCACAAAGTGCCTGGCTCCAGTAATTGCATTTTGCAGGCAAAGAAATATTCAAATATATCCATACCTGGACGATTGTTCAATTCAGGCAGAAAACAAGGACATTCTTCTAAAACATCTGACGTTTGTAAAAAGGGTTCTAACTTGTCTAGGGTACACCTTAAACGAAAATAAATCACAACTGGTACCCTCTCAAAAAATTACATTCCTGGGTGCAAGCCTGAATACAACTGCCCAGATGGCTTACCTTACGCCAGAAATTGTAGAAAAGCAAATTCATTTGGTAACTTACTTCAAACAGGTGGCTACAAAAACCCTGCTATCTGCAAGGCAAATTCTGCAAGCCTTGGGGTTCATGGCCTCCTGCATTCTTCTAATTCCATATGCAAGATTGCATATGAGAAAACTTCAGTGGTACGTAAAAAAGTTTATGGAGTCAACATTGTCATAGCCTGGAAACAATGATTCCTATCATACCTTGCCTGCAACTAGAGTTCTTAAGGTGGGCAGAGGCCTGCCACCAAAACAAGGGACTTCCATTCACTCCACCCCCTGCCTCCCAAACCCTAACTACAGATGCATCAGATTATGCTTGGGGGGGGGGCTCATCTGGCAGGGAAGTGCATTCAGGGCAAATGGAACCCAAATCAAATGCACCTTCATATCAATCAAAAAGAGATGCTAGCTGTACAGAATGCACTGACAGCCTTCAAGGACTACCTTCATCCAGGACAATTAATGATAAAGACAGACAACACTACAGTTATGTGGTACATAAACAAGCAGGGGGGGTACACACTCCTACCCCTTTTGCAGACTAGCCATGGCATTGTGGAACATGGCCTTGACCTATCAAATACAACTACAAGCTCAATTCCTGCCAGGAAAGCTGAATACTCTGGCAGACGAACTAAGCAGAAATCTCATGGACCCACACAAATGGAAACTGGAACCATGGATTTTCAACATGTTGACACGAAAATGGGGGAGTCCAGGCATAGATCTTTTTGCCTCACCCCAGAACTATCAGTTGGACAAATTCTGCACAAGAACTCATCACAAAAAAGCCTGGAAAGTGGATGCTCTATCATTCAGCTGGAAAAACCTATCAGTCTATGCTTTTCCCCCTTTGCCTGTGCTATCCAAAGTTCTACTAAAAGTCAAACAGGACAAACAAAAATGATTTTGATTGCTCCAGACTGGCCTCGCCAACACTGGTACCCACTCCTGCGCAATGTGTCACACTTTCCACCGTAACACCTGCCTCAAACCCCTTACTTACTGTCTCAGCAGAACAAACAAATTCTGCACACTCAGCTCCAAACTTTGAACCTTGCAGCATGGCTAATCACCTAAATTCACTCTTAGCATCCCTCAGCAAACCTGTGATGGATGTCATTTTGGAGGCAAGAAGGCCTAGTACTAGAAAATATTATGCTGACAAAATGGAAAATATTCTGTGCCTGGAATCAATCACAAGAAATGAGCACCGCAGTGCCCAATATTCCTCAGATTTTACAATACTTAACTGAGATGCTTCACAAGGGCCTGTCCTTTTCTTCCATAAAAATCCATGCCTCAGCCATTTCAGCTCATTATAACACAGAACCTCCCCTCTTCTCTCATCCTCTGCTAAAGCAGTATCTCAGAGGGGCCAAAAACTTAAGACCACCCAGGAGAGCACCAACCCCTGCCTGGGACCTCAATTTTGTATTGGAAAAACTCACTCTCCCTCCTTTCGAACCAGCTGCGACTGCAGACTTAAAATTTCTCTCCTGGAAAACAACTTTCCTTTTAGCAGTCACTTCAGCTAGAAGGATTTCCGAATTACAGGTTCTTATGGCAGTAGAGCCTTTCATTATTTTTCATGCTGACAGGGTGTCTCTCAGGACCACAATCCATCTTTCATGCCTAAGGTGGTATCCAGTGTGGCTCTGAATCAGACCATTCATTTGTCAACTTTCTTTCCCAATCCACAGAACAAGGGGGAGTGGATTCTGCATTCATTGGATGCACACAGACAACTTAGATTTTATTTAAACAGGACAAAATCTCTAAGAAAATCTGAACAACTACTGGTGGCATTTGCTGCAGGGGCAGAGGGAAAAGCTATTTCCAAGCAGACTATTTCAAAATGGATAAGTCATTGCATTAGTTTCTGCTATATGCACCATGGTAAAACTATCCCCCAGGGGATCAGATCTCATTCCACCAGGGCTGCATCTACTTCTACAGCCTTTCTCAGTGGTGTTCCTACCAGAGACATTCTACAAGCTGCTACCTGGAGCTCAGTTCATACATTCACCAAACATTACCATTTACCTTTCTTCTCTAAATCCAGAGCTGGCTTTGCCACTGCTGTCCTGCAGGGCCTTATAGCTGGTCCTAATGCTGTATAAATCCATCCTTCCAACCATAGCTTTGGGAATCTACCCAAATGTAATGACTGCAACAGTGAAACACGAAGAACATAGTACAGTTGTGTACACTTGCCATAAATGAAGATGTTCGAGTGTATTCACTGTTGCAGTCTTGGTTACCCTCCCTCCAACCACTTGTTTTCCTTGTACTATACCTCTACTTTCCTTTACTATGCTTAAAAGCCTTTTTGGTGTATTTGTTTTTGTTTGGAGGTATATTTTTCTGTTTTTTTTTAAATTACTTACATATTTGGCTCCCCATTTGGGGGGCACCTGACATCTGGGGCAAGAAAAACTGATGTAACGGCATCGGCTGCATGTTTTATACTCCTGACGACCTGGAAGAAGGGACAGCAACCGATGCAGGACCCAAGACTTTGTTAATCAGGCCGACTGAGGACAACCTGCCAGCAGATTACCCAAATGTAATGAATGCAACAGTGAATACACCCGAACGTCTACATTTATGATAACTGTACACAACTGTACTTTATGTGGTACATAAACAAGCAGGGGGGTACACATTCTTACCCAGTCTGCATTCTAGCCATGACATTGTGGAACACAGCCTTGAGCTACCAAGTGCATCTACAAGCTCAGTTCCCGCCTGGAAAGTTAAATACACCGGCAGACGGACTAAGCAGAAACCTCATGGACCCACACGAGTGGAAACTGGAACCAAGGATCTTCAACATGTTGACAAGCAAATGGGGAAGTCCAGACATAGACCTGTTTGCCTCTCCCCAGAACTACCAATTGGACATATTTTGCACAAGGACTCCCCACAAACAAGCCTGGAAAGTGGATGCTCTGTCCTTCAGCTGGAAAAAACAGTCTATGCCCTCTGCTTTCCAAAGTACTACTAAAAGTCAAACAGGACAAACCAGGGATAATTTTGATTGCTCCAGACTGGCCCCGCCAACACTGGTACCCCCTCCTGCGCAGTGTATCATGGTTATCCCCATGGCAACTGCCTCAGACTCCTTCCCTGTTGTCTCAGCAGGAGAACCAGATTCTGCACCCTCAGCTTCTAACACTGAACCTTGCAGCCTGGCTAATTACATGATCACTCCTTCACCATCCCTCAGTAAACCTGCGATGAATATCATTTTAGAGGCAAGGAGGGCTAGCACTAGAAAATCCTATGCTGAAAAATGGAAAAGATTCTGCGCCTGGAACCAGTCTCAAGGGATGAGCACAGCAGCGCCCAATTTACCTCAGATTTTACAATACTTAACTGAGATGCTGCATAAGGGCCTGTCTTTTTCTTCCACTAAAATCCATGCTTCAGCCATTTCAGCTCATTATATCACAGAACCTCCCCTCTTCTCGCATCTACTGCTCAAAGAGTTCCTCAGAGAGGCCAAAAATTTGAGACAACTCAGGAGAGCTCCAAGCCCAGCCTGGGATCTTAACTATGTTTTGGAGAAACTCACTCCACCTCCTTTCGAGCCAGCTGCTACTGCAGACTTAAAATTTCTTTCTTGGAAAACAACTTTCCTTTTAGCAATCACTTCAGATAGAAGGGTTTCTGAATTACAGGCCCTTATGGCAGTGGAGCCTTTCATCATCTTTCATGCGGACAGGGTGTCCCTCAGAACCAATCCATCCTTCATGCCCAAGGTGGTATCCAGTGTGGCTCTTAATCAGTCCATTCATTTGCCAACCTTCTTCCCCAATCCACAGAACAAAGGAGAACGGATACTGCATTCCTTAGATGTGCACAGACAACTCAGATTCTACTTGGACTGGACTAAATCTCAAAGGAAATCTGAACAACTGCTGGTGGCATTTGCTGCAGGGGCAGAGGGAAAGGCTATTTCAAAGCAAACCATTTCTAAATGGATAGGCCATTACATTAATTTCTGCTATAAGCACCATGGAAAACCTATCCCCCAGGGGATCAGACCTCACTCCACCAGGGCTGCATCTACCTCTACAGCCTTTCTCAGAGGCGTTCTTACCAGGGGCATCCTAGCTACCTGGAGTTCTGTATATACTTTCACCAAACATTACCATTTGCCAGTCTTCTCTAAATCCAGAGCTGGCTTTGCCACTGCAGTCTTGCAGGGCCTTATAGCTGGCCCTAATATTATCTTATTTCCTCCTCCCAACCACAGCTTTGGGAATCTACCCAAATGTAATGACTGCAACAGTGAAACACAAAGAACATAGTACAGTTGTGTACACTTACCATAAATGTAGATGTTCTTGCGTATTCACTGTTGCAGCCCTGGTTACCCTCCCTCCAGCCCCATAAATTCTTTTGGCTATACCTCTACTTTCCTTGCTATGCTTAAAAAGCCTTTTTGGTGTATTTGCTTTTTTGTTGGAGGTATATTTTTGTATTTTTATATTTAATTGCTCCCCATTAGGGAGGCACCTGACATCTGGGGCAAGTAAAACTGATGTAATGGCATCAGCTGCATGTTTTATACCCCTGACGACCTGACGTCATGGAAGAAGTGACCGCAACTGACGCAGGACCCAAGACTTTGTTAATCAGGCCGACTGAGGGCTACCTACAAGCAGATAACCCAAATGTAATGACTGCAACAGTGAATACACTCGAACATCTACATTTATGGTAAGTGTACACAACTGTACTTTTCTACTGCAGTCACCTGGATTTGTACGAGTTTTTTTGTTTTTATTTCTTGGTTTGGACTGCTCAAGAGGAAACTTGGGAGGATGAAGGGGCAGAAGAGTTCTCTAAAAATCCATGAAGAACTAAACTAGGAAAACCAGCCCTAGCTTTTGAGATAACATCCAACTTGTAGTGCTTGGTAAAGGTATTCCCAGAAGTCCAGGTAACTTCTTCAAGAATAGAATTAGTACCTAAGCCTTTGAAAAAAATAAAGCACCCAAAGAGGCCACATCTCTAGTAGAATGAGCAATAATTGAAAAAGGAAGGCTCTTACCCTAAAGTAACAAAAGGAAATATCCTTAGAAATCCAAAAAGAAATAATTTGCTTGGATACAGCAAGTCCCAAAAATCTAGGATGAAAGGAAACAAATAATTGATCAGATTTTCTAATAGCCTTAGTCATCTCCAAATAAACTCTAAGTTGCCTATGCATGTCCAAAGTATGCAGCACCCTCTCACTGTCAGTTTACGGAGAAGGAAAAAAGGTAGTCAGATTTATAACCTCGAAAAAGGGCACAGCAAAATTAATTTAAAATGGGTGGCGAAAGCCAAACACACTCTGGCTAGGCTTATAAATGCCCTAGGGCGCCTAGTATGAACCTATGAACCTATAGTCTGATTAAATAATAGTTCATTAACCACCTTCGGCATAACAGAAGGGTTAGTGCACAAGCATACTCTGTCTTCAAGAAAAATAAAAAAAAGGAGGACAAAGCCATAAGGGCCTGCAACTCAGACACCCATCTGGCAAAAGTAACTGCTAACAAAAGATCAGTCTTCCAGGAACAATGTTTCAAGGAAGCTGAAGCAGCAGGCTCAAAAGGAGCCCGAGTCAACTTTTCCAAAACAAAATTAAGAGCCCGCAGTGGAAGAACAGGCTTCCTGGGAAGTCCAATATTAAGGACGCCTTTAAGAATTTTTTTCACCTCAAATCTAGCAGGATGGAAAAAAAAGGAGGAGAAAAAGGCAGACAAACAGAAACAACTGATAGGTGGGCCTTACTAGAAGACTAGGCCAAACGAGCATTGAGCAACTGACACAAATAAGAGACAACCGAAGGAGCATCCACAGTAAGTGGGTCCAGGTTATGAGAGAGATAAAAAAAAGAAAACATCTTCCATTTGGATAAGTAGGATTTCCTAGTCATAGGTTTCCCGGCCTCCTGCAAGACTTGCAGCAGGTTCTCAGAAAAAAAGTGTCTATGAGGAATCAAATCCTATCATCTACAGTGTTAGTTGAAGTTGAACAGCTGGGGATGGTAACAGATCACTTGTCTTGTGTGATTAGCTCCACCCTGTGTGGTAACTTGTGATGATTGCCCCTGGCTTGATGCAGAAGAAGAGGGAACCAATGCTGTCACGGCAAAAAGGGAGTCACTAACAAGATTTTGGGAACATCCTGGTGAATTTTGAACAGGACTTTCAGAATGAAAGGAAAGGGAGGGGATGCACAGAAGAAGTATCCCCTTCCAAGAGAATGAGAGGGCATCCACCTTCCATACCAGAGGACATGGGACTTTGGCACCAAACAGAGGAAATTCTCTGTTCAGTGAGGAGGCAAAAATATCCACTTGAGGAGTATTCCACTGGTGGATAATGTCCAGAAATGGTTCCCCTTTATAATCTCAAAAATATTGAAATCTTGAATTTCAGTATCCCGAGAATGTAAAGGCAAAACCTCAAAATAGCGAAAGTGCATCAGTGCAAATTCGAATATCTCAAACCCGCGCTTATGCATTTAAGCTACATTACGAGAAGGATTTGGCTGGGATGGTGTACGGAATTGAAGGTGCGTGAGTGTATGTGAGTGTTTTTGTAAGTTGTACATGTGGATTAGGATAGGGAGGTGGAAGTATGACTGCGAGTGTTGGATGTGTTTGTGTGTGTGTGTGTGTGTGTGTGTGTGTGTGTGTGTGTGTATATGTGTGATGTGTGTGTGCGAGGGACTGTAGAATGTCTGGGTGTGTGTGTGTTTTTTTTTTCTGTTAGTGCAATCTCGGAGTTGGTATATTTTAGTAGGGGGGTGCGGGGGCACAGTCCACCACATGGAGGATGCAGGGGGGCTGCTCCCCTGCTTACATGTAGTGTAGGGTTGTATAGTTTGTGTGGTGTAGGTAGGCTTTACTGCATTGTAGTGCGGTCTCGGACTTGGTAAATTTAAGCAGGGGGTGTGGGGAGTAGGGGGGCTTGCATCCCTGCTTTAACCCGTCAGGTTAACAAAAAACACAAACTGGTAAAAAACAAAAAAGGTGAGCGGACTTGTAGAACTAACTCCTTTATTGGCAAGTGCTTTCGTTGGCATAAAATAAGCCAACTTCTTCAGACCATAAAAGTACATACAGCCATATAAAAAAGAAAATGCTTTTTATACATTGTGCTCTTCCAATCAAGCAATCAATTAATTAAGTAAAAATCACTCAATTGTTTAAGTTAAAGGCACAAATAACCATTTTCTTACTGAACCCAAAAGTTTCTTACATAAATTACCTAGATTGGTAAATATTGATCATTAACCACAATTCTGATTCAATATTAAAAGTACCAACTAGTCGTCCTTATAAAAATATGATATTTGCTTTAAAATTAATAAACCTTTAACCCTTGTATAAAAAATGTTCCTATTAAAAACCAAATGATTCTATTAATTCAATACAGCCTGTTGTGTTTATCTAGCCAAGGCTTTTATTTTAAGTAGACATTTAATAGACAAATACTCATTTAATCCAGGCATAATATATGCCATAGTATGAATCTGCCACGCCAATTCTGTTTCCTCCAGTCTAAGTTACCATGGGCCTCCCCTAATATTACGATCTACCTTTTGGAAGATAAAAAAACTGAACTTATGGTCAGGGTAATCTATAATATTCCTTGCTAGGGCATTTGTACTAATCCGTCTATCAATACTGTACTGATGCTCGTATATTCTTTGCTTAAATTTGCGTTCTGTTTTGCCAATGTAATAACCTTCACATTGGTTACAGACAGCCCCATATACAACCCATTGGGAATCACAAGTGTGTTTACCCCAAATTTGGTAGGTCTTGTTTCTTATATTGACCTTGTTGGTTTCCTTAATATGTTTGCATTGGGCACACCTCCCACATTTAAACATACCAGTTTGGCCTCAGTACTCTTTTTGGTCTCTCCACTAAATTTTTCAAATTAGAGCCTCTTCTATATGTTATAGCCGGTGTTGTGCCCAACATTTTAAACAATTCGTTGTACTGTTGTATAAGAGACCAATTTTTACAAATAATTTCCTTGATGCTTCCTGCATCAAGAGAATAAGTTGTTAAAAAACTGCTTACTACATTCAAACCTTTTTCTTTCCTCTTGGAAATGTTGTCAATTCTCGCCCCTACTGGGGTTGAATGGTCTTGCTTGTCTTGTACCAAAGGCTGAAAATATCCAATTAATCTTTTATTACATACCTCCTCCATCACTTTGTCGATTAAGGGTAAGGGGTATGCTCTTTTCAAGAACATCAAATTTAGACACCATCCTCGCTACTCTCACTATCTGTCCCTTAACCACTGCCCTTTTCTGATGGAGGGGATGGCAACTTGTAAAATGTAAGAACGCATTAGAATATGTAGGTTTCCGATGTATAGTGGACCTGAACTGCCCATTGTTGTAATCCTTATTAAGGTGAATATCCAAAAAATTAACCTCATTTTGGCCCACTTGATATGTGAACTCTAAAAATGATGTAAATTAAGTCATTTCAGATATAAACCCACTAATCATATCCACCGACCCCTTCCACAAAAAGAACATGTCATCCTGGTACCTTGTGTACCAGGCCACATGTTCTTTGTATGTTGCACAATTGAATAGAAAGACCTTTCCCAATAAGCCAAAACACTATTGGCAAAGCTACTCCCACATGGGGAGCCCATTGCAATACCACTTTTTTCGAGAAACAATTTATCTGGAAAAAGAATATAATTGCTCTCTAATATTATCTCAAGGAGAACTTCCATCAAGTTGATTCCTTCATGTTCCATTCCTCTTAAATGAAGGAACTCCCTAACCCATTCTATTCCTATTTGATGTGGAATTGAGGTATAGAGGTCCTTAACATCTACTGTTAAAAAGGTATGATGTTCATTGAACTCCAATGCATTAACGTTTTTCCAAAAAAATGCCAAGAATTTCGGCATACTTGTGTCTTTGATTTTACAAATGGTTTTAACTTGGAGTCTACTAACTTGGCACAAGCATACATCACTGAACCCTACCATCCACTATAGGTCTAAATGGTGGACTATTGACATCTTTGTGTATTTTGGGGGATCCAAACAATGTTGGAACTACTGGGGCTGGCATAGTCAAAAAGTGGTACAAATCCACATCAATGCTCCCTTCTAAGAAAAGATCACTCAACATGCCATTGATTTTGTTATATGCCCCATTAAGCTCATTCTGGCTTGCACTCACATAAACATCACTGTCCAAAAGGCTGAACATTCTTGTTTCATAGGCCTGTTGGTCCATAAACACAAACCCCCCTCCCTTGTCGGGTTTCATAACTCTCACGTTACATACATTTAGCAGTTTGAGAATGTCCCTTTCATATTCATTAATATTTCTATTTTTATTACAACTTATCACTCTACAATCAAGTGCATGCCTTATATCTAATTCACAATTTTCTCAAACATAGCCAAAGACGTTTGGAGGGGTGGATTAAACAGACTTGAAACTCTTAAACTATTGATAAGACCAGAGCTTTGTCCTAATTCACAAATCAGATTCAGTTTACGGACAAACATTTTCAAGTCTATAACAGTTCTGACTAAGTCAGCTCTATGGTCCGGAACAAAAGTCAGCCCTTTAGCAAACAAATTAGCCATTTCCTCATCCACTTCCAATGAGCTAAAATTAAAAATATGGAAGTCTCCTTCTGTGTTCACCACAACTTTTGGTACTCAGTGGGCTACCTCCTCCTTCTGATGTTCATCGTGCATACAGCTGCAGTAATCACAGATGGATTTTCTGCCATCAGGCGGTCCATCGGTCGGCCGAATTCCAAAGTCTTGGTCCGGCGTCGGTTGTCGTCGCTTACTCTTCTGACGTCAGAGAGACCAGAGTATATAAGACACAGCCGACGCCATGTTCTTCAGTCTTTTTTGCCGCGCGGTGCCCGAAGCAGAAGCAGTTCGCAAGTGCCGGTCGGCCAGCTCCTGAATTACAAATAAATTGGAAACCGAAGTCTTCATTAAAGCTAAGTACCCCGTTGGGGAAACTTTTCTTGCCTCAGACCGATGTCAGAAAGTTAATAATTGTATTTCTTGTGGGAAGCAAATACCGCATAAGGATTTCCATTCCCTCTGCATACCTTGTTTGGGCCCAGACCACGATGTCTCGGGCTGTCGCTTTTGCGCTACTTTCAATAAACGCACTATTAAGCGTCGGGCGGAGTTCGCCCAACACTACTTTGGTAAAGCTTTTGATTATAAAATGTCGTCGGACACTCCGACTACCATTTTGTCCAAAAAACGCAAGGAAAAGGACCGACACGACGTCAAAACAGGCTACACGTGGTCCGGTTCTCAGCGAGACGCCTTTGCAGTCCCTGACTACCGACGACACTCCTTTGGCGGTGTCCTCTGTACCCGAGACCGCTGGGTCCTCGGCCCTTTCCCAGACTACAACCGAAGCCCCTGCTAATGTCGAGCCTGCTAATGTGGACAGGTCCACCTCCACCCATGGTGTATTTAGGCCCTCATCTTCTTTTTCAATTAAGGCCTTCACTAAATCCAAAGCAGCCAGGCATCCCTCGAGGCCTGTTGCACAGGGCCCATCTACAGGACCCATGCCTAAAAAACAGATGCTTAAAATGGCTGAGGATCTAATTACTCTTATCAGAGGTTCTCAACCCCCTCCTGACAAGAGACCCAGAGTGGAGGAAGATTCTCCCTCTTCTGATCAGGGATCTATTTTATCAGAACATTCTGATGCAGAGGAACACTCTTACTCTCCTTTTGAGGATTCGGATGCAGAACAGTCTATTCCTTCTGTATCCCCTCCTGAAGATTTTTCCTTTGGGGAAACCTTGCACACCTTGAGGGAACACTTCCATTGGGAAGGCCAAGACTTTTCAGATTCCAAGAAAAGACTTAGGGAATTTCTTTGGTTACCTCAACACAGACCTCTGGCTATACCCCCTGTTTTGGACATACTGGATGATGTCTATTCGGAGGCTTGTCTTAACCCTGATTCTCTGCCTACTGCACCAGTCAAACCTGATAGGTATTACAGAGTACCCAGCTCTCACCAATTTCTCTTCAAAGGCCATAGTGCTGACCCTGAAACCATTTCACAAGGCCCCAAGGGATTGAAGGCCTCCACTGCCAAGAATCTGCTTCCTGCAGAAAGGGAATCCAGATCTTTAGAAAGGTGGGGTAAAAAGGTATATACCTCGGCCACCCTAGCCATGAGGGCCTTAAACTGTCAGTTTCATATGATTAAATATCAACAGTTCCTGTTATCTCAATTAAGGAACAAAATGTCTCAATCTGAACAACCAGATTTAAAGGAGTTACAGGATATGATGCATAGTGCAGAGCAAGTGGGTAAACGCACCTTACAATGTGGTTATGATGCCCTAGAGGCCTCCAGTAGAGCGGCTGCTACAGGATCAGTCATTCGCAGACATGCCTGGCTTAGGGAACAAAATTTGCCTGATCATGTGAAAGCTAAACTTCTAGATGCTCCTTTACAAAAGGATGTACTATTTGGCACTAATGCTGAGGAGATACTACGGAAAATGGAAGAAAAAGCCAAATCTATGCAAACTGTCAAAGCTTTCTTACAGGTCCAACCACCACGTTTTAGCAGAAGTTGGCCTTCAAAAAACTGGTCCTTTCCAGCCACTGACAAGCCCCAAAGAGGTAGATACAGACGCACAAGAGGCAGAGGGCAATCACAAGGATCATATAGAGGCAGACAATGGCAAACTCCAGCACCAAGAGGTGGCGAAGACAGTGCACAACAATACAGGAAGCAAACCCAATGACTCCCTCATTTCCATGCCAAGCATGTCTCAGCTGGCAGCACCTTTGGGAGGGAAACTAGCATTATTTGCAAGCAATTGGCATATTGTCACAACAGACAAATGGATACTGGACATTATAAACAGAGGCTACAAATTTCAATCTCACACTCTTCCAAAAATGAGAAGCATGCCAAACCTGCCACAAAATCAAAGGGCAGAGGCACAACTGCAAATTTCAAAGCTCATAAGCATGAGAGCTATTCAAGAGGTACCTACGCACCAACAAGGTCAAGGTTTTTATTCAAGACTTTTTCTGGTACCAAGGAAAGGAACCGACTGGAGACCCATTTTGGACTTATCCATCCTAAACACATTTCTACTCGTACCAAAATTCAAGATGCTCACATTACAGCAGCTTCTTCCCATGCTGGGCAAGGAGTTTTGGCTGGTAACATTGGACCTCAAGGAGGCATACCTGCATGTCCCATTCAGACAAAGCTGCAGAAGATACCTCAGATTTCTTGCAGGTTCAATCCACTATCAATTCTCTGCATTGCCCTTTGGCTTATCTACTGCCCAGAGTATTCACAAAGTGCCTGGCATCAGTGATTGCCTACTGCAGACTTCAAGGGATACAAATTTACCCTTATCTGGACGACTGCCTGATCCAAGCGGACAGCAAGCACATACTTCTGGAACATCTGGCATATGTGACACGGTTGCTGCTTTCTCTGGGATATACAATCAACAAAGAGAAATCAAGGCTAACACCATCTCAGAAAATAACCTTTCTGGGTGCCAACTTGGACACAAACACCCAGATGGCCTATCTTATGCCAGAAAAACAGGGGCAACTATCTCAGTACTTCAAAATACTAGCAAAAAGTACCAGGCTTACTGCAAGGAAAATCCTGCAGGCTCTGGGATTCATGGCATCTTGCATTCTTCTAATCCCATGTGCAAAGCTGCATACGAGGAAACTTCAATGGTACCTAAAAAATCTATGGTCTCAACACAGTCACAGTTTGGAAACAATTATACCAATAATTCCATGTTTGCAAAAGGAATTTCTATGGTGGGCCCATGCATGTCAAGCAAACACAGGCCTCCCATTCTGCAAGCTTCAAGCAAAGCAAGTCATAACCACAGATGCCTCAGATTACGCCTGGGGGGCGCACATGAAGGACAGGTGCATTCAGGGCAGATGGTCCCAAAAGGAAAAGCACCTTCACATCAATCAAAAAGAAATGCTAGCAGTAATAAATGCAATTACAGCTTTCAAGGACTTCCTGCATCCAGGACAATTACTGATAAGAACAGACAACACAGTAATGTGGTACATAAACAAACAAGGAGGAACACATTCATACCCCTTGTGCAGACTAGCCATGACTCTTTGGAACTTGGCCCTGGAAAGACAAATCGAACTTCAAGCACAGTACTTGCCAGGATTGGAAAACACACTGGCAGACAATCTAAGCAGAAATATGACAGATCCACATGAATGGAAGTTGCATCCTCAGGTGTTTACAGAAATAATCCAAGCATGGGGGAGGCCAGACATAGATCTATTTGCCTCCCACAGGAATCATCAATTGGAAAAGTTTTGTTCGAGAACCTTTCATCCAAAGGCCTGGAGAGTGGACGCCCTTTCATTCAGTTGGACAGCATGGACAGTTTACGCATTCCCATCTCTGCCTCTTCTGCCCAAGGTGCTATTGAAAGCAAGAACAGACAAACCGGAGATGATATTGATTGCTCCAGATTGGCCAAGGCAACACTGGTACCCACTCCTGAGGAGCCTAACACATACTCCTCCCTGGTCCCTGCCTCTAATGCCTCTTCTGCTGACTCAGCACAGCTACAAAACTCTTCACAGTCAGCTGAAAACACTCAATCTCACTGCATGGAAAATTCCTTAACACCACAACAGACCCTACTCTCCAAGGAGGTGAGGATGTCATTTTGGAGGCCAGAAGGCCATCTACTAGGAAAGCTTACTCCGCAAAATGGAAGCGGTTTTGCTCTTGGAAAGAGAAAAGAGGCCAGGACCCTAGAAAACTGAACTTGCCTCAGGTATTACAGTATCTAGCTGAGCTGCTGAACAGTGGAATTTCATTTTCCTCCATAAAAATCCACACCTCAGCCATTTCTGCAGAATTCAACACGGATCCTCCTTTATTTTCTCACCCACTCTTACAACAGTTCCTCAGAGGGGCTAAGAATATAAGACCCCCAAGGAAGCAACCAATACCAGCCTGGGATCTTAATTACATACTAGAAAAATTAACATTGCCTCCTTTTGAACCAGCTGCCTCAACAGATTTGCAATATTTGTCCTGGAAAACAGCCTTCCTTCTGGCCATCACTTCAGCTCGTAGGGTTTCTGGACTACAGGCCCTCATGGCGGTGCAGCCCTTCCTCATTTTCCATCAGGACAGGGTTTCCCTTCATACCAACCCTTCAGTTATGCCAAAAGTGGTATCCAGGGTAGCCTTAAATCAAGCCATACACCTACCTACCTTTTATCCCAACCCTCAAAACAAAGGGGAAAGGCTGCTACACTCTTTAGACATCCATAGGCAGCTACGTTATTATTTGGACAGAACAAAGTCCTTCAGGAAATCAGAACAACTTTTTGTGTCCTATGCTGTAGGGGCTCAAGGGAAACCAGTTACAAAACAGACTATTTCCAAGTGGATTGGCCACTGCATACGGTTTTGTTATTCCTATCATGGGAAATCTGTTCGTACAGGTATCAGATCTCACTCCACCAGGGCCACAGCTACCTCTACAGCCTTCCTCAGAGGAGTTCCTACCAAAGATATTTTTGAGGCAGCCACTTGGAGTTCTGTACATACGTTCACAAAACACTACCACCTGCCTTTATATTCCAGAACAAGAGCAGGCTTTGCCACTGCTATTTTGCAGGGCATTCTGGCTCAACCCAGTTCCTCCTAGTACCTACCACCCTATGCATAGCTTTGGGATTCTACCCATCTGTGATTACTGCAGCTGTATGCACGATGAATATAGTACAATTTTGTACCTACCATAAATGTAGATGTTCGAGTGCTAATACAGCTGCAGTACAGGTTTCCCGCCCTCCTTCCCCACTTGGTAAAGGCATGGGGCCTAACAACCTCTTCATACTACCTGACTGGGTTATCCTGCTATGTTTTATTTGCTTGCATCCACTGATTTTGGATTATATTGCTTTGCTTGTATATGTATATAAGCATTATTTATGTATTGCCTTCCTTCTGGGGGCACCTGACATCTGGGGCAAGAAAGACTGAAGAACATGGCGTCGGCTGTGTCTTATATACTCTGGTCTCTCTGATGTCAGAAGAGTAAGCGACGACAACCGACGCCGGACCAAGACTTTGGAATTCGGCCGACCGAGGGACCGCCTGACGGCAGAAAACCCATCTGTGATTACTGCAGCTGTATTAGCACTCGAACATCTACATTTATGGTAGGTACAAAACTGTACTTTTTGGCACCTCCTTTATGGAGCTGGTTTCCTGATCTGCCTTGGTTGTGCTGTTTGTTGCTGGCCAGTGTAAGTATTCTGAAAACCCTGCTGAACATTATCTCCTATTTGGTCGTACATGTTGTTATGTGTATTGTCGCCCCCCCCCAAACTTGGTTGTCGCCTTGAGCCATTCTGCTGTTGCTGATTATGAATGCGCTCACTTCGGCGTACTTCTGCTGTTTGAGGGATGATTATCTCATCCTCATTTTCCAAGACAATATCTCCACCCATAGAACTTAAACTAGGTGGCCTTTCTTGAGCCACCATGGTATCAGATACTAAAGGTGGTGGGGGTAAGCTATAGCTTTGGCATAAGCATTCACATCTCTATTAATATTTTTTCTGTTAATCTCAGTACTTTTAGAAATACTGGCATCAATACTGGTAAAAATTCTGGAATATTCATATCTATAACGAACAAAATCTGGTGCATTTTTAATAGTCTGCTCCAGCAGTTCCAAATCTACTTTTAAATTAGATATCTGTGTAAGATAATGTTTTATCAATGTCTCTAGAAACTCTAGCCCCTGGCGGTTAAATAGAGCTACCAGTTCGAGATGAAATGTTGATTTGTTTACTAAACCATTAGGGTAATGCCACTGGCGTAACCCTTTTGGTACAATGATCTTATTAACACACTCTTGCAGATAGGACACTTCGAGTTGGTATTTCCTACATTTAAATAATTTTGTATCAAACTCATTCAAGTGTCTGACCATAGAGTTACTATTGTTAAGTGTTTCACCAGAAACATCGTTGTTAACAAAAAAGTTGTTATTCAGGTACATACCCATAGAAGGGATGTTCTTTGATAACGGTGTTGTCCTAGATTGAATAACCATCGGTTGAATACTTGTGGTCGGATTACCAGGACCTCCGTTGTTGTGAAACATAGTTCCAGATTGCATAGATCCCACCACTGGTGTTAACGATGAAAACTGTGGTTGCCCAGGCAGAATTGATGACAATGATGTATTCCCACCTGCTATTCTGGAAGTTCCTGTGTTGTTAGCAGCTTCTACACGCTGCGTAAGCGTGTTTACTCGGTTCAGCAATTGGTGCACCAAAGCTGTAAGATCGCCCATGGTTTTCACCTCTGAGGCTCCTCTTGGTGAAGCGGAAACTACTTCTTCTTGTGTAAAAAGAGTTTGGGAGTCTATTCCAATACCGCTCACCATAAGTAAACTTGCACAGTAACAAAAAACACAAACTGGTAAAAAACAAAAAAGGTGAGCGGACTTGTAGAACTAACTCCTTTATTGGTAAGCGCATATACGAGCATCAGTACAGTATTGATAGACGGATTAGTACAAATGCCCTAGCAAGGCATATTATAGATTACCCTGACCATAAGTTCAGTTTTTTTATCTTGCAGAAGGTAGATTGTAATATTAGGGGAGGCCCATGGCAACTTAGACTAGAGGAAACAGAATTGGCGTGGCAGATTTGTACTATGGCATATATTATGCCTGGATTAAATGAGTATTTGTCTATTAAATGTCTACTTAAAATAAAAGCCTTGGCTAGATAAACACAACAGGCTGTACTGAATGAATAGAATCATTTGGTTTTTAATAGGAAAATTTTTTATACAAGGGTTAAAGGTTTATTCATTTTAAAGCAAATATCATATTTTTATAAGGACGAATAATTGGTACTTTTAATATTGAATCAGAATTGTGGTTAATGATCAATATTTACCAATCTAGGTAATTTATGTAAGACAAACTTTTGGGTTCAGTAGGAAAATGGTTATTTGTGCCTTTAACTTAAACAATTGAGTGATTTTTACTTAATTAATTGATTGCTTGATTGGAAGAGCACAATGTATAAAAAGCATTTTCTTTTTTATATGGCTGTATGTACTTTTATGGTCTGAAGAAGTTGGCTTATTTTATGCCAACGAAAGCGCTTACCAATAAAGGAGTTAGTTCTACAAGTCCGCTCACCTTTTTTGTTTTTAACCCGTCAGGTTACTTTTTAACATTTTTTTTTTTTACATGTTCGAAATTTTATAACTTCAAACATGTGGTTTCGACCATATGGCGTTTAAAGTTATAAAACTTCGACCATGTAATATAGACCCGAAAAAAACATGTGTAAGCTCCTGTAAGGTCATATCCTTAACCTGAATGGACTTAAACAAACCAGTAGCAGTTTCCCCAAACAAAAGTTTAGAATCCAGAAGACCATCCATCAACTTTACTTTAATATCATTAAGGAGAGGCTGAAGCCTAAGCCAAGAATACCTCCTCATAACTGAACCAAAAACAGCAGCCCTAGAAGAGGAATCTGCTGCATCATAACTGCATTTAATAGAATGATGAAGGACTTGAAAGGAAGTCCCTATTAAGGAAAGCACAGAATATTTACCCTCAGACTCTGGAAAATCAGAAATAAGTTGACAGACAGAGAAAGAAGAGCCAACATATACCTAGACATATGGGTCTGATTAATAGCCCTAAAAGCTAGGGTAGCAGAAGTGTGAACCCTTTTGTCCTGCCTGTACAGTTTTGCTGCCCTTGTCAAAAGTCAATAACTTGGGCAAAAGAAGCAATTGAGGATAGATTATCTGAGGCTACAGATACTACCAAGGGGTCAGCATCAGGTCATTTATTTAACAAAAGCTATAATTTGGAACCCTATAAAACCTGTCAGGCTTCTTGGGAGCGGGGGGGGGGGGGTGCAAGACCGGCATCAGAGAAAGCATCCAGCAAAGCAGCCAAGACAGGAGGAATAGCTGCAGGTTTAGTAGAGTCCAACTGCAAAAACTCATAGTACCTGTTATGAATATCAGAGACCTGAGCACAATCCCACTTAAAAATTCCATCATCCTAGACAGTATGCCTCCAAAGGAAATTTCTTCCAAAAGAACATTAAGGAGTAATAGATTCCTCTGACTCATAGTCCAAAGGAGAAGAAATTTGAGTTGAATAAGTAAGGGATTCATCAGCAGAATCTGACCCATCCTCAGAAGGATCCTGATCTCTAGGACTTTTAAGAGGAGTAGAGGACCAAGGAGGAGCAGGAACTGAAACCCCATGAGGAAGCTTTAAGGACATTAAGGCAGAAAATACCCCGGAGTAAATGCCTGCCATTCTTTTTGTGGATCCCTAGAAGCAGAAGGAAACCTGTTTAATTGTTTATTTCTTGTTTAAGGGGAATGTCATGAGAAGGCTCAGAACCAGGATGACAGTTGAGAACCATAGCAGGAACTTCTTCCCCAACTAAAAATGGAGGAACTCCCCTAGGCCCCCCTCAAAAAAAAGTCAACTGTGGTTCCCTCTGAACGTCCGAGACAGATGCCTACAAAGCTCTTTTGGATGTGCTGCCAGCCAGATCCTGATTGCCCTCCAACATGGTTGTGGCAGAGAAATCCAACAACATGGCTGGGTGAGCCTCTGACATCAGAAGAAACACCTAATAGAGGCCGAACAGAGGAAGATTCCAATTGTATCATTTTTATCTCCTTCTTCCCTAATGGCTGACCCTAGGATGGAAGATTGCTTCCATAGTATCTCCAGCAAGTAGCTTTGCTAGGAAAGGGAAGAAAGTCTACTGCAAAGGGTTGTTGGAACAAATGCCTGACAAATGGAACAAGACATATGATCATGAGAAGCATCTAGGCAAAAAAGGCACTTATCTTGGCAGTCTATGGAGAAACTGTCTCCCACACTGACATTTACCCTTCCTGTATGACATTAACTCCCAGAACATAAAAAACAAGGAAAAACAAACAATAAAAAACAGTGGGGCATTTCTCTTGCAAAATGCAGCAAACAGGCATAGGAAATCACTAGAGAAGAAAATGCCTTCAACTGGCATAAAACCGGACACAGGTAAACAGACCGACTGAGTAAAAGATACGTTCAGACTGGTGGCAAAGAAGTTCTGTTTTTGGTATACCTGAATGTCACCTTTATGCCCTACATTACGTAGGGAGTACATGGTGACGTTCGGCATATCTTTTAAATTTAGGACGTCTTTGGAAGACTGGCAAGATGTCAGGCTTCCACAGCAGGGAATTCCATTTTGTGAGGAATACTGCATCAGTGAATGTAAGGACATATACCTGTAATCTCACTGAACAGGAATGTGATCTTAATCGTCTTTTAAGTGTAGTGATCAAGAAATTAATGAGGAAGAAGAGGGAACAGGTTCTGAAGTAACATAATTTTGAATTTGGCCAGTGTGGTGTATGAAAGAGAGGTCATAAAAGCAAGAGCAATACACTGTGTCCTTTGCTGCTGTTGATTCCAAACATGATGGACCTAGCGTACAGAAAACTCCGTGGTCATCATGATGCAGTAGCCCTTTCTAAATAGTTTTTATTCTGCCAAGCATGTAACAGCCAGTCAGCTTCTAATGGTTCGGCCATCTGCTATGCATCCAAACCATCGGTCAGTACAAGATCAGCTGACTGTAACAGAAGTTTGGTCACCGAGCCCTTCAAAGCAGTACTGCCACAAAGGAATCACTGTCATGAAAGGCTGTTAATACACAAATTCCTAGCTGTAAAACAGCTTCCCTCAAGATGAGGATATTATTCACAGCAAATCTTATGAAATGGATGGTTGTATTCCTTCCATTGTCAATAATAGTGTACAAAATCAAACAGCACCTTATCCATCTAACAGTAGTCAAGTAGCTTTCATTACTCTAAATGCTGCAGGTAGTTGTAATAAAATCACATAACTCCTTGCTCAGATAGCTGTAAAAAACCTAGTATCCTAGCCATAAACATGGTTACAACCAAACATTAGCAACAACAAAATATTACCTCAAAACTATAACATAATTGGGAATGAACTAACTAAAAGGAATGGCGGTGGTGTAGTAGTAATATACCTGGATTGTGTAAAACTAATTTCTTATAAAGCTCTCATACTCCTGCTCTGTGGCACAAAACTATGCAACTCCCTTTCTTTGACTAACAAAACTGCTACTAACTTGCACTCCTTCAAAACCTCTTTAAAATAATACTTCAACAAAGCTTGGTTTGGATCCTGTATGAGCCCAGGCTGGGGTACTCTTATATCTTATTCTACCTTTACTCTCTCTTAATCCCCTCCCTTTCTCTGTACATACTCCCCTGAGGTTACAGTCATACCTTTTCCACATCTATTCCTACTATCTCCTCTGTCACACCCTACCTTTCTCTACAGCAACTATCCTACACCTTCACTAATGTAATCTGTTACCATTTTGTTTTTGAAGATGCATCCCTATGCCCTCGTGGAAGGAGCAAAAGAGTAGGACTGTCCAATTGAAGGTTACTGGTTCAGGGCACAGTTTGAGCTATTTCATTGGCACAAGGCTCAGTTTGAGCTTTTTCATAGGTTTCTTTGTGTTAGCTGCTTTGCTTTTGCTTGTGCGTAGTGCACCACCATGCAAAGGGGGTAACTCTCTAATAGCTCTCAGATGTTCAGTTTATTCTCTAGCAGAGATTTTACCTCTTACCTGTTAGCATCAGACCCTATAGATCCTCTTTTTTAGGACCTTCTACTGTACACCACATATGTTAGTCACCCCTAAATAGATCCGAGTCTGATACCTTCTCTTTTTCTCCTTATCTGCTGAGAGGCAAGGTTCATAGGTAGGTACTGGGCTATTGGCCCTAGGGCCTATATAAGCCTAGCCAAAAAGTTACCTTGGCTTTCGCCACCCAAGAAAATTATTTTCCTGTGCCCCTGTCGAGCAGAGCCACAGAAGTGATCCCCGGGGTGAATTTCCTATCTCCCAATCATCAAGATTTTTCTTGAGTGCTAATCAGGAGCTTTGTTTGATATAGATAGGTAGTTTGTTCCAGAGTATGGGAAGTCTCTGGGACAGGAATCTATCCCTCCAGCATGTTCTGTTTATTGTGGTGACAAGGTTTAGGTCCCTAGAGCGCACACACACACACACACACACACACACACACACACACACACACACTTTAGGAGAGGCTTGTAATATCTTTCATGTATTAAAACAATCCTGTTTCCACCATAGATAGATAACAGCCAGACCAGTCTGCCTCACTGAATTTACTGCTCTTAGAAATGAGCAAATTAAAGTATAGAAAATCATGGTAGTTTATAGCTTAGAAGTCTCTCACAGTCTTTTTCAGGGTGAGTTCCAAGATTTCTTATACATGTACACACTAGTCTATGATTTAATAATCAGCTGGAAGCATTTTTGTAATTAAATATAAGTCTTAACTGAATGAAATTAAGAAATACAGTGAGAAAATTAAATAGGTTGTGCACAAGAAAACAGAAAATAAGTTTAAGAGAGAGATACACTGCCTCACAAAAGTTCTATACACGGGATGGCTAACCCTAACAGTAACCTCTAACTAAAAGAGTTACTAAAATTCTGTCACTATATTTAGAAAGTGCAAAATGTAAATTGGAAAAGCAAAATTAAAGTCGATATGCAGTGATATCCACTCAGCAATTATTGAAAATGTCTGCCAGATCCAGATCTTTCAGATTAGGGTTGTTTCGGTGATAACTGGAGAAGTGTCCAAGCTGATTCAAAACTGGAGAATATACAGTCAACATAATTATTTAAAACCAGATCCCTGGTACTTTCTTTGTGAATCAAGATGTAAACTGTTTTTCTTAAAGGTTTGTGACAGGAAACGCTGCTTCAGACTGTCTAAATGTGTATGAATGTATTTTTGTAGTTGCTGTCCCGTGGAAAAGAAGTAAGAGCTTCTTTTACATGTTGCTGCAGTTGTTATCAATAGTTACATATTTTGTACAGTCTTTTTATGTCATTTATGTTTTACACTTTTCCTGCATCTGTACAGAAAGCACGTTTGCAGCACTTGTATCATCTCTTTCACATTTAACAATGTTGCTGCACATTTTCTCAAGTAGTTTCAGGCTTTGTTAAGCAGTTTTTCATCCAGTATCTCAAATTTCCTTTCCCCATCACAAAATCAAATGAATTTTCTTGAGACCTCTCCAAGAAAGGAAGTCTGATTTGTGATCCTGACATTTTTACTGAATGGTTTGTCTGTGTGACCTTTGCACCCTTTGGTTTAAATGCTAGTTCTTTTTCTTGACACTATTTACATTGGCATTTATGACACCTTTTCTGTGCTGAATTGTCATATTACTGGTCTGAAATTACATGCTCTATCTATGCAGGTTACCATTTTGAACTCTGAAAGATTTTACCATATATATAGCAATAAAGTTTCTTGAGAGCCCAGACTTTGCCAAAACATTTATCTACAGCTGCATGGACTCTTCCTGGGCTAAAATTTGTACTTGAGATCCATTGATGAGTACTGTCCACTCTTTGAAGAAACCTGGATAAGTACATCTCCCAAAATATGGTATGAAGTATCTACCTGTACAAATTACTGAAGATAATTAGGGCTGACTAGTACAGAGATCCACTTAAGCCATCTGTCCAGGTTTTTTTTTAGGTAAGGTCTGTAAGTGTAGTAGTTTTTTGTTTTTTTTTGTGCTATAGTGGCAACACATTTACAATAGTATCACAATGTCCCCACCATTATTGGATTTAAAACACTGCACAGTAAAAAATGATTGCTAAAAAGTGTACCGAATCAAGCTGTTCACCACTCTCTGGTTCGTAGGGAGACCATTGAAGTCAATTTTAAAACACAGCCACTGTTTCATTGAGGAAAAATAATGTAACACATGCCAACTAAATGCTTACATCCCATTCTTCTTAGGGAACTTCATCAGAGTTAATACTAATGAAATGTGTTTTGAAATGTACTTCTTTGGTCTCCCTAAACACCAGAGAGTGGTGAATAGCTCGACTTAAATTTTCAGCAATGTGCGGTTGTTTTTCCAGAGGTCAGGTCACATCTGTGAGCTGAGAAAAAAAATGTATATGGAGCTATTCTGTTTGAGTGGAACACTTGCTGAGTACATCTCTTGATCTTTGCAATAAATATACTCTGGTCAAGAATAAGCCTTCATAAAGCCATAGGGAGACATACATAATGCATCCTGTATCCTGACAACCTTGAATGAACACAGAGGTCCTTTTCAGTAAGTAAAGGAGCTCTTCTGAAATTCATTTACTACACATCTTTCAAGTTATTTTCTGTGTACTTACTGAACAGCAAACACTAGGACAAAGCGAATGATCAGCCTAGTTACTTCCCTGGTAGTGAACTAACTGCCCTGTTAATTTTTATTTTTTTCTAATTTCACATGGTTTGCTATGTACCGGCAGATGGCAAGTCTCTTAGGCTTTAGTTCTTTATTTGGAGCACTAGTGCCATCCAGTCCTTAGCAAATATTTAGCAAGCCACACAGGCAGTAACTCTCTCACTGCTTCTGAAGTCTGTAAGTTTAGTTATGCCCGTTTGCAGCTCAGCAGCCCAGGGCATATGTATTGCATTATTACTGAAAGGTATAAAACACACCAAGAATTGTAGCAAGCAGTTGGTACAGTTTTTACCTGCCTGCACATAGCACTTCCCGGTTTTAGTAAACAAAAAAAAAAAAAAAAAAAAAAGTGTAACAAACTGTTTGCTACAATGCAGCAAACGGCTGCTATAGTGTAGACCATACGAAGAACAGTACATCTGAACAAAAATGCTTTACAGTAAAGAACACACTGGCGACTGGCAACATTTATCTTTGTTTTGCACTGCATTGCATAAAAGTAGTTAAAGTAACGGATCGGCACATAAAAGTGCTTTGAACGTACCGAGGAAATTATTCAAAATGCTTATTTATCTGTAGGGATCAGAACCAAAGCAGGGTTGTGTTCATTTTCTTAAGGGAATGAAATTAATCCTGAGAAAGGTCAAGTAGGGTCATGTTTAAAGAGCTGAGGGTAGGGAAGGGGTGTGTATGCTGTCATCATACTGCGGGTGGTACTGCCAAGCCAGACTGAAATCAAGGACGATCCTGAAGTAAAAAGAGTGAAATTGGAAAAAACTAAGGGGAAAGGTGCAGAAAGAGTGACATAGGTACACTTTACACTTTTGCGTTGGTGGAAAAAAAAAGAAAGTATTCTGGAAGCTGCATCTTTGACACTCCCCCTTTAACTGTTATGCCAGCCCCAGCCGTCAAAACTGCTGCTTTGCTTTTGGATAACCACAGCAGGAATCAAGCTGGAAATCTTTTAATCTGAAGCCAGATACCTTATCTATTAGGCCACAGGGAATCCCTAATCAGCGGATCCTAATTTCATTGCAGTGTTACTTTTTGGGATGCAGCTTCACTTTAGTAACTGTTTGTGCTCTCTGTGCTTGTACAAGTGTGCAGTATAAATACCAAATTGTTGGCGGGCTTTGTAACTGCAGCCCTTTGTGGATGTGTTATCCTTGCCCTGTAAACCATACTGTTATGTGCTGGGAGTGTTGTTGTAGAATAGTAATTATCTGATGTATCAGAAATTATATTTTTATATGCTTTACATATACCATATATTATGGTATGAACTCAATGGTGTGTATATACAGTACATTATTGTAGTAAAACCTGGAACTAAGACCCCATATTGTTATTATTATTGTACTAACTGGACAGTAGTGTATATTAAAAGCACAGTAGTGTAGTACAATCTGGAAGTAGTATAGTTTAATGAAAGTCATCTGCAAAAATACTGTTAAAGGAAGGAATATGTGAGATGTTCGTCTGTAATAGAAAAGGATGTGATTTTGTAGTCAATAGTGGAGCCTTTGGTGGGCCCTGACCAGAAGAAGCTGTGGAAAATAGGAGTGGAATTCCTACCTGTGGATTTACTCAAGGAGCACCAGGAATCTAACTGTAGATTTATTCAGTGAACACCTAGATCCTAACTGTGAATTTACTCAAGGAGTAACATGATCCTAACTGTGAACTTATCCTAACTGTGGATTTACAGTAGGAGTATTAGGAACCCAACTGTGGATCTATTCATGGAATAAAAAGCAGTTTCATTAGAGACGTTAATGAAAAATGTATTTCGCCTATCCTTGTTTTCCCTTATATCCTTTCCCCATGCTCTACTTAAAACCTTCCTTACACTACCTTATCTGACAGAATCAAGAATTACGCTCGTGCTTTCTAACTGTAACTATTTGTAAATATGAACCTACTTCCTGGCACTTTATGTGTCTATCACGGTACTATCGCTGCAAATTCACTGATCCTCTGACTGTAGTGTGCTGCTCATGGGAATTTTTCCTATCTTTCTTTCACTCACATGTCAACATACTTACCACTTGGATTAACCTATATACTATTACTTTTTTATTCATGTATGTGATGTGATGTGTGATGTGTATTATGCTTTTCATTTGATGTGTGATAAGTGATGTGTATTATGTTGCTTGTTTGATATTTACTGTATTTTTATTCATATATGTTAACATAGCTACCACGTGTATTAACCTATGCATTTTCTACCATATTAACCTATGTATTGTTCGCCATATTCCTTCTTGGAACCTTTAACACCAGGACTCTGCTGAAAAAGGACACCTGTTGTCCAGTCGGATTTAATCCTGGTAAAACAAATGTTAAATAAATAAAAATAAGTACTTAACAAATCCCTTAAAACACTGGTAAGTGAGGTCGTAATTTTGACTAGCACCATATGAAGATATCTTCATAATTTATTATCACAGGGATTTTAGCCTTACTCCGTATACATTATATATGCATCTTGTACCTGCAGTTCAGTTTTTAAAGTCACAGCATTTATTAATCCAAACAAAGCAGTGGTCACTGGGCATCCCTGTTTTATACCCTTCTCTACACTAATTTCTTCACCTATCCACCCACTTAAAGGATTTACCCAAGCTTCTCATAAGCATTTTTAAGAAATATATCAAATCAGAATTCTCCTAAAGGAGTAGCATTTCCATTAATTTCTCATGACTTTCATTGTTGTATGCATTTAGAACATCGCAGGCAACTACATACACTTCCATTTGTTTTTCACAAATTTCATAATTTCATAGGAGGTTACTAAGCCAATGGCCACAGAGCCCTTAAAGCCTAGCCATACTTATCTGGAGTTGCTCCAGTTGTCAGTGGTTAGGTGAGTGAAGTTCTCAGAGTTAAGAGTCTATGGTAGTTAATACCAAGTTACTTTGTCCAGGAGTGACATGGGCACCATCCCAGGAGTGAATATACAGTCACCCATCGATTGATCTAGGTAGCATTTGAAAAGGGTCCAGGAGGGGCTCTCTTTCACTTGTATTTTGGAAGCTTTTTCCAGAGAAGTGACAGTCTGTGAGAGATGTATCTATCACTCCAGCATGACCTGTTCATGTCAGAAGCAAGGTTAAGATCCATGGAGCAAGTGATTCTCATGCAATTGATTTAGGAATGTGTAGCATTTCCATCAGGGCCTGATCAGAGACTGCCCTATAAGGCAGGCATAGGTCACCCATAGCAACTTATAGGAGACAAAAAGTCTTTCTGAGAAAGACTTTTTTGTTTACTTTGTAATTTTTTTGTGAGAAAACTCTGTAGTCTTTCCACTTGTTGCAGGTTTCTGGTGAGGTGCATGCACTTTTTTCTGTTTTCACCAACAATCTGCATAACTCTACCCAAAACGCCTCACTCATACAGTATTCAGATGATTCAACCCTAATGTGCTCAGCCCCATCACTTACCACACTTCAACAACTCACCCAGGAATCATTTACCTCAGTGAAAGTTGGATCTCAAATATCCAACTTATCCTCAACCCCAACAAAACTAAACTACTCCTGTTTACCCCCAATAAATCCCAAACCCGTCATCTCTCCTTATCTATCACTTCCAAAAATGGTACTGTAATCTCCCCCTCTCCTCATACCAAACTCCTAGGCATTGATATATAGAACAGCCTCCATTTTGACATCCATATTTTACAAAGCATCAAAAATGTTCACAAAAATGAGTACCCTATATAGACACAAAAACTTTCTTTCAGATCAGGTAAGGGTCTCCCTAGCCCAATCCCACCCACTGTCCACATTAATGTATGCAGCACCAATACTGACCCACATCAAAAAGGCTGACATTGACAAACTTGAGTCTTGTTATAATAAAGAAGTTTGCCAACAATCCCTCCTTCAGAACCTATCACTGCCTACCACTAAGGGAACTTCAGTGGCTGGAATTCCCACAACTACTAACTTTCTACCAACTAGTTATCGCATATAATATTCTAAAATTTCCTGATAAAATCCCAGCTCTAAAGCAACTACTAATACACTATACAGCAAACTGTCCTCTTTGTTCTGCCAGTAAATCACTTCTCTATATCTCCACAGCTAACAACACTGCAGGCAAAGCTCTTTTCTCACACTCTATAGCTAAAAGCTGGAATAACCTCCCCTTATCTGTGACTTGTGTTCTAAATACCACACAGTTTGTGTCCATGTATTTAATAATACTATATCTGTGCTTCCTTCCTCCTTTACCTCTGTTCTACTACTTTACACTCTTTAATCACAGCATGCTTAATTGAAACCTATCTTTGCTTGGTACAATCTTTATAGTTAACTTCTTACGTGTGTATGACCATTTTTTTTCTGAATGTAACTTTTTACAATTACACACATGTTGATATGTTTTGTTGATAATATGCTTTGTATTTTATGTAAAGTTGTTTTTTCAATGTTTTATATTATGTGGAGCTTTTCTCCCCGGGCCTCCGCTGAAAATGGACCTCGTCCAGTTGGACCATCCCAATCAACAAATGTAAAATAAAATAAATAAATAAAAAAAATAAATTGTCATCAATTATTGGTCTAATGAGGGTCGAGTATAATGGAATTATAACATCCTTTGATCTAGATGCAATGTTTTTACTTATAAGATGTGCCACATAGAAGGATTTTCTTGTGACACCCCTGCAGTGGCCCAGCAATCAAGTAGCCTTAATACTCACCACTAGCAGCAGTGAGAGAGGTGCACAATGGGAGGATGACAAGTACACACACAGTAAAATACAATTTCCCTTAGGAGCATACAAAGATCACAGTCAGTCTAGGGCTGGTTTCGGCCTCTTTTTGCAGATCCCCAATAAGACTCCCCACTGGCACAGCTATAGGGGTAAGATCTTAGCCAAGTGGTCAAGCCAAATCCTCCAACACCCCCTCTGTACAACCCACAAACACACACACACACACACACACACACACACACACACACACACACACACACACACACACACACACTTTGAGATTTGATTTATTTACAAACACACAGACACTCCTGGGGAAGACTGGCATAGGTTCCCTAGCTATGCCCCTTCTCCCTAGACTGTAAGGTAGTACCAGCTGCCACCAACCACTACTTATCAACTAGTATAAGGCATTTCCCAAGGGTGACCAATTATACTGTGTAATGTCACTATTATCCAAATGGTAGTCTTTGACCAAGAGTCAAGCTATTAGAGTGGCCTGTACAGCGTCACCAAATACATATGCAAGTACGCTAAGAGCTTAAATATCTCTAAACAAACCAGCCACAATTAAAAGGTTTACATGTATTTAATAAGAAAAGTACAAACAATACTCAATAACTCAATAGGGTGACAACAAATTTCATAATCACAGGAGATATTTTAAAACACAGCAGGATAGTCTCAAATAAATACAGAAAACAGCTGAACTAATTTTACTATATTCCTGTCTATTTTTAAGAGAAATCACTGTACCCTGGTTACTTCCTATTAGCAAGGCAAATGCAGATGAGTGGATGCTCTTGCCAGGTCCACAACCAAACACAAAATGCTCAGACTCACTCTCTGAGATGGTTCTTTTATAATCAGCATTACTTCTGGTTATCTCAGATTACATCACTCTTTTTCACCTGCCTTCAGTTCCCAGGCTAAACAGATACTTATAATTTAGCACCTCTGTGTCAGAAATATATATCTCTCAGATGTTTGCCTAGAACTGTAAGTTGTAAAACATTTAAGCACTTTTACATTGTAAACCTAGTAATTATTTCTCTCCAGGACAATAGAAAAAAACTTCTAGCTGTAGACATCCTGTCTTCTTGCTGAAACTGAGAGGTAACATAGTCGTAAACAATTTCAACTTATTTTCTTGAGGGTTTGCAAGTTAATTCTGCATATTCCAGCTACTACTATTAAAACATACCTTTGCACAGGTATAGTTTATATACATTTCTGTTCTTTTCCAGTAGGGTACACGGTGGTTACACTATTGAGGCTCAGTACATAACATACAGTTCTCTTACATTTGTAAGGCAAACATATGAATCATATTAATATTCACAAATAACATAGAATTATTTACAAAATTCTATCTAGCTGGGCTGGTAACCTTAACTTCCCCCCACCTTGAGAATTCATGCTAGTTTTTCAAGTGGCTCTTGAGAAACATTGCTTGAGAGGGTTGAGCCTATCTTGGAATACCTTACCCCATTTCTTGTCTTGAAAGCCCATCTGCGTTGACATTGCTAACTCCACTGCAGTGCTGCACTGTCATATCATATGCTTGCAACCCTAGGATCCACCTTAGTAATTTGGCATGTTGCTGACTGGCTCAATGTAGCCATGTTAAGGGATTGTGGTTCATAACTACAGTGAATTTCCATCCATACAGATACGGCTGAAGTTTCTGCAGTGCCACACTATGGCTAGACATTCCTTTTGTACAGCTGCATAGCATTCTTTCTTGGATTGGAGCCTACGACCGAGATAAACCACTGGACGCTCTTCTCCCTCTGAAGAAGTATGGCTAAGTACAGCCCCCCACCCCATAGTTTGAAGCATCCACCTGCACAGAAAATTATTTTCTGTAATCGAGACTGGCTAACACAGGGGAGTTCTTTCTAACCTTCTTTAAGTTTCTGGAATGCCTGCTCACATGCTGGGGTCCACATTAACTTATCTGGCCTGTTTTTCCTTGTTAGGTCTGTGAGTGGAGCAGCTATGTTACTATAACTGGGGACAGACTTTATGTACTACCCTGCTGTCCCTAAGAATGCCATCACCTGCTTTTTGGTAAAAGGGGCAGGCCATGCCTGAATGGCTTCCACTTTGAAGGGTTCTGGTCTGATCCTACCACTCCCTACTTTATGTCCCAGGTAGAAGACCTCTGTCATACCCACCTGACATTTGCTGGGCTTAATGGTCAACCCTCCCTCTGTAAGTCTACCCAGCACCTCTCTGACATGCTGAAGGTGCTCTTGCCAGGAGTGGCTGTAAATGGCAATATCATCTAGGTAAGCAAGGGCAAAATCTCATGCTCCTGCTAGGATATGATCTACTAGCCTCTGGAAAGTCACTGGGGCATTTTTCACCCCAAAGTGCATCTTTGTGAACTCCTACAAGCCAGAAGGAGTCACAAAGGCTGACCTGTCTTTAGCACTAGGAGTCAAGGGCACCTGCTAGTAACCTTTGGTAAGACCAATAGTGGTAAGATACTTAGCCCCACCCAGCTGGTCTAAGACTTCATCTGTCCTAGGCATGGGTAAGCATCTGACTCTGTGTGACTATTTAATTTCCTGTAGTCCACACAACCTGGTGCTGCCATATTTCTTTGGTACCAGCACCACTGGCGTGGTCCAGGGGGTGCTGGACTCTTGAATTACCCCTAGTTCCAACATTTCCTGTATCTCCTCCCTCAAAGTCTGTTTGACTCTCTCAGGCGCAATCTATAAGGGGCCTGCTTAATAGGCCTTTGAGATTCTGTATCCACATTGTGCTGCACCAGGTGGGTGCACCCTGGTTTCCCAGTGAACATGTCCCGAAAGTCCTGTAACACTGCTCGGATTTCTTGAACTTGGGTAGGGGATAGCTGCTGGGACATTCCTTCCCCTTCCACTGAGGTGTCAGTCTGAGCCTCACTGAGGCATTAAGTCACCAGATCCCCCTCAGACTCCTCCTGCAGTCCCACTGCAAATTCTCAACACAAGGGCCTCCTTTTCATGGTATGGTTTAATCATGTTAACATACTACAGTTTGTGCCCCTGCTTTCTGACTAGCAGTTCTACCATGTCATTATCACTCACCTTCCTTACCACCTTGTAGGGTCCCTCGCAAGCTGCCTGTAGATCGTTCTGTCTGACAGGAATGAGAACCATTATCTGCTGCCGTACAGCGTACTCTCTAGCTCGAACATTCCTGTCATACCAGACCTTTTTCTGCTGTTGGGCTTCTGCTAGGTTCTCTTGGGCCAAGCCCATGAGTTTCCTGAGGCTTGTCCTGAGGATTAGGACATATGCCACAACAGACTCCGTGTGGGATTCACACACACCCTGCCACTCATCTCAAATAAACTCTAGAGGTCTCTTCACCCTTTACCCATAAAACAAATCAAAGTGTGAAAAACCTGTGGATTCTTGCAGAACCTCTCTGTAAGCAAACAACAGATAGGGCAAATATTTGTCCCAGCCCCTCTTAAATGGATCTGCAAATGCCCATATCATGGTGTTGAGTGTAGAGTTTAACCTCTCAACAAGACCATTAGTCTGGGGATGGTAGGGGGTGGTATTTAGGTGTTTCACCCCACAGTACTTTCACAAACAAGCCAGCAGGTCTGACATTAAAGTTTCACCTCTGTCAGTCAGTATCTCTTTTGGAAAACCTACCCTCCTGAAACTCTCTAACAAAGTATTTGCCACCTTTTCTTCCTCAATGGAGGACAGAGCCACTGCCCTGGGGTATCTGGTAGCATAATCCACTACCACTAATATATATCTTTTCCCTGTGGAACTTGGGTTACTCAGAGGCCCCACAGTATCCCTTTGAAATGACTCCTCAATCACAGGCAAAGGCACCAAAGGAGCTTACACCTTGTCTCCTGCCTTGCTTACCTTTTGGCACTGCTCATAGGTCCTGCAGTTCCCTGTTACATCTCTGGAAATCCCAGTCCAGTAGATGTTCTGCATAATACATCTCTTTGTACATTGTATGTCCATATGACCTGCAAAGGGAATATCATGGGCTGTGGCTAGAAGTGCCAGACGGTAGGCTCTGGGCACTACCAATTGCTGTATTCTCTCACCATCTTGCCCTCCCTTAGGGGTCCACTTTCTATAACAGTAACCCTTTGTCCCAGTATACAGAATCCCTCTTCCCTTGAGAATCATGTGCCTCACTAGCTACCTCCCTCGGGCCTTGTAATGAAGGGTGTGAGAGCTGAGCCTGTCTCAACTCTCTCTTTGTAACCCTTCCCAGCTCCCCTTCTGCAGGAAGTCTGGAATCCTCTGACAGCGGTGCCTCACTGTCAGCCTGGTTGCTACTACTCACCTCTGCACTTGCAGTCACTCTATCCAAGGGAACATCAGTACCCACAAGCAGCTGTGGCTCACCTTCAGTCTCGCTGCTACAGAGTAGCTCCTTCCCTGAAGTAATCACCTCACCAGTCCTAGCTGCAATTGTGTGATCTGTCTTGGTCTCCCCCAGGCTACCAGACCCACATGCTTGTCTCTAAGCCTGACTGCATGTAACTGCATGAACACATGGTACTGTATTATCAGAATCATTCCCTATCAGGACATCTGCAGGGATATCCTTAAACACACCTACTTGCTTGCTTCCTTTTCCACCCTCCCAGTGAAGGTGAACCCTAGCCAAAGTTATTTGGAATAGGGTCCCTCTTAAACCTCTGACTGGAGTAGACTGCCCAAGAAAGATGTTGCTCCTCTGTAACAATTGCAGGCTTCACAATGGTTAGGTCAGAGGCTGTGTCTCTGTCAGCCATGGACTCTTTCCCATTCACTAAGATAGGATATAACCTCTTGTGGTATTTTGGTACCCTTGTTGTCTCAAGACAACCTGCTGTTGACATTTTGTCATTCCCACTTACTGGCTCTCCCACCTTTTGTTCCCCACTTTGCCTCCATGGACATTTATATGTTACATGGCCCCACTGGTTGCATTTAAAACATTTAACCCTAGATCCTGGACATGTACCTGGACTAGTGGCTTCCCCTGCTACTGGTGGACTCTGTTGGGGCAGACTGGACTGCCAACCATGGGTTCCCTTAGACCCATGAGCAGCACTAGGTGTCCCTTTCCTGTGCAGTGATGCCCTGCTTGCTAAGTATAGATCTCCCTTCTTCCCAGAGTCATCTGCAGTACTGCATTGTCTATCAGCTAACCAGATTTTGATGTCCTCAGGCAAAATGCTAAGGCCTTGTTCCCTCACCAAAAGGTCTGCCAGCCCTTCAGAAGTGGTGATCTGACATCCACTCACCCACCTGTGAAAATAAATGCTTAGTTCAGCAATATTTTCACTCCCACTTTCATCTGCCTTGCGTGTGTGCCCATGAAATATTTTCCTATAAGCTTCAGGTGTTAACTTAAAAAATTGTAGCAAACCATTCTTTAAAATATTACAATTTAAACAGTCAGTATCAGACAGATTGGAAAGAACAGTTACAGCTTTAGCATGGAGTAAGGGGGTCAGGAACTGTACCCAGAGCCCTTGGTCAACATTGTACTGTTTACATACCCTCTCAAACATAAGAATTAAACTATCAAAATTACCCCCTCTGTAAATTGTGGAAGAAATCTACTGACCTTTCTTCCTTCTGGGGTTCAGTTACTCCCTTCCCCATTACCTCCATAACTCTGGTGAAGAGTCGGCCTCTCCTTTTCATGTTGCCTCTGCCTCTCATTCTCAGCCTCCAGATGTCTCAGTCTCTCTACTGCTTTTGTTTCCAAAAGCTTGGCCTCCGACTTAGTCTCTTTAACTCCAGATGGATTTTAAGTCCTCTTTGGAAAGGTTGAGCTGAACATTTTCTGAGTTGTACATCTCCACTGCCAGTCTGATTGCCCTCCCGATTGCTGATCTGTGATCTAGCTGTTCCCAAAGCTTCAGTCATTTGTGCCTTAGTTAGGTTGACATGCAATAGTACTTTAGCCTGGCACGTCTCAGCCACCTGGCTCCTTGTCAGCTTGCCATGCTCCTCCGCTGACAAGCTTGCCTGTTCTCCCTGACTAACTAAGCTAACAAAAAAAAATAAAACAATTGTAATATGAACTCTCAATGCTCACTGCATGGCTGATTGAGAGTGCAAACACCTTCAGTGACCACTGTATACAGGCTACAGGAATTTAATATCCACAACACTACAAGCCAATTAATAAGTGATGAGGTAGCCACATCACAGTCACGCAATTAATTTGTGATGTGGCTATCCCACCACTGCCAAACAATTAATATGTGATACCATTGCATTGGCCCAGTAATCAAGGAGCCTCAATCCTCACCACTGGCACCAGTGAGGGAAGTGCACATTGGGAGGATGACAAATACACACACAGTAAAGTACAATTTCCCTTAAGAGCACACAGAGATCACCGTCAGTCTGGGACATGTTTCTGCCTCTTTTCCAGCTCCCCAATAAGACTCCCCACTGGCATACCTGTATGGTTAAGCTCTCAGCAGAGTGGTAAAGCCAAAACCTCCAGCACCCTCTCTGTCCAACCAGTGCTTAATGTCCCTGCCCAAGTAGCTGACACATGCACACATTAAGATTTGATTTATATACAAACACACAGACACTCTTGGGGAAGGCTGGCACAGATTCCCTAGCTATACCCCCTTCTGCCCAGACTGTAAGGAAATACCAAATGCCACCAACCACTATGTATCACCTACTATGTGACCCTCCCCAAGGGTGACCAATTCTACTTTGTAATGTTATTGTTATCCACATGGTAGTCTTTGACCAAGCATCAGGTTGTTAGAGTGGCATGGCAGTGTCACCAAATGCATATGCAAGTACACTAAGCACTTAAATAACTCTAAACAAACCAGCAACAATTAAAAGGTGTAAATATATTTAATAATAAATAATAAAAAAGCAAAACAATACTCAAAAAACACAGTAACTACAGAGTTCAGAATCACAGGAAATATTTTAAAACAGCATTGCAGGACAGTCTCAAATAAATACAGATAACATCTGAACTAATCTTACTATATTCCTATCTATTTCGAAGAGACATCACTGTACCCTGGTTACTTATTATTAGCAAGGCAAATGCAGATGAGTGGATGTTCTTGCCAGGTCCAAAACCAAACACAAAATGCACAGACTTACTCTCTGAGATAGTTCTTAAAATAAATCAACATTACTGCTGGTTTATTTCAGATTACATCACTCTTTTTCACCTGCCTTCAGTTCCCAGGATAAACATATACTTAGAATTTAACACCTCTGGGTCAAAAATACATATCTCTCAGATGTTTGCCTAGAGCTGGAAGTTGTAAAACAATTAAGCACTTTTACATTTAAACCAAGTAATTATTTCTCTCCAGGACAATAGAAAAAACATCTAGCTGTAGACATCCTGTCTTCTTGCTGAAACTTGAGAGATAACACAATCGTAAACAATTTCAACTTATTTTCTTGAGAGTTTGAAAATTAACTCTACATCTTTCAGCTAGTACTATTAAAACATACATTTGCACAGTATAGTTTATATACATTTCTCTTCTTTTCCCAGTAGGGTACACTGTAGTTACATTCTTGAAGCGCAGTACATAACATACAGTTCTCTTACATTTGTAAGGCAAACATATGAATCATATTAATATTCACAAATAACATAGAATTATTTACAAAATTCTAGCTAGTTGTTCAGTCAGTCTCATATTCCTTACTACTGTGGATGCATGCTGGTCAAAGTTCAGATTGCTATCAGCCTGAATACCGAGATCACATACCAGTGAGTCTAGACTTAACAAGGTGCTGTCTGTAATGTAATTAGCAGGGACATCAGCCTTCCCAAAAGGAATAATAATGCATTTTTTGCATTTAGCTTTAATCCATGGCTTTGGCACAAATCATTAGTGTGTGTTAACATTTTCTGCAGTGTATTAACATTGTTGGGAGACTCTATTATTGCTCCCAATTTGCCAGCATCCATGAACGTGGTCAGCCACAGGCTGTCCAAGTTTGCTTGGACTTCTGAGAAATAAATTCTCAGCAGTAAAGGCCCCAGCACAAAATTCTGTGGTATGCCACTGGTGACTGGTCTTTTGCTAGAGGTGAAGTAATTCCCTTTGAAAGTATATGATGTTAGGTAGTCCAATCTCACCTTCATTTTTACATATGGAGGATTGGCTCCGACTCAGCCGATTTTCAAGCTCAAAGACTTCTGGTTGGCTCGTGGTTAAGCAGGTATATCCCATGGTGCACCAGCGCAATCCTCAGATCTCGTTTACCACGTCGATGAGTTTGGATGTGCTTCGCTTGGCTCTGGCTAAGTCTTTTGCAATTCTTTAATTCATAAGTTTTTTTTTTTTGCATATTTACTGTTATTTAGTGGTAATATATATAGGTATTTACCTAAATTGTCTTGTGGTCTTATTTAACCTTAGTAGTTAATATCCTGTGTACCAGTAGTTAGGCACCGTTGCCTAGATAATTAGTTTTGAAGGTTTTGACGCTCTTAATCAACAGGGGCTCCTGTTGATTTATTGTACTGTTAACTTCTTGATTGTTAACTTGATGTCTTTGGTGGGGATCCGCTAAAGTCTTATTTAGGATTGCTGTTGCAATGTTTTTCCTGTGTTATTGAACATGTGTGTGTGTTTGTGTTATATACTTGGTCTGTTTGAGTTAGAAGACCTAGTTTCTATTACACCGGGCTAGGCCCGTTTAACAGACCTAGTCCTCGTGTAACCCTTTTATTTGTAATTTTCATATCTAAAAATTTTCCTGTGTGACTGAATCTCTGTGGTATGTGTTAAAACAACTTGGTTGTTTTTTTTTAGTTGAAAAACCTAGTTTTCTTACACCGGGCTAGGCCCGTTTAACTTAGAGGACATAGTCCTCGTGTAATTTTCTGCAGGGCTAGGCCCGTTTTAGTTACAGGACGTAGTCCTCGGTTATTCTCTGTTTCTCCTCTGGTTTTGCGTGCGTGTCTGCAGTGTCTAAGGATAGCAAGGAGCATAAACCCTCTGGGTTAAAAAAATGCATGAAATGCTGCCAGAAAATGTCATTAACGGATGGCCACAGTAGCTGTGTCTACTGCTTGGGAGCCATCCATTTGCAGGAATCATGCTTGTTCTGTCATGCTTTCTCTCCTAGAGTGTTGCAGGAGAGAAAGAACAAGCTGATACTCAGGGGTCTTCTGAAACCAACCTTTGAGGAAGCCTTATCTGATTCGTCAGCTTCTTCTTCAAGTCTTCAAAATCTAAATCTGACTCCAAATCTAAAGCTTCAAAAAGGCCTTCTCCGGCACTGGCTGGTGTCTCGGAGCTGCCTTCCAAATTAACAAAATTTGTCTGCTCGACTCCTCAGTCTTCGGAGCCGAAAGAGAACACCATGGTATCAGAGTCAGTCACAGGTGCTTTGGTCCTAAATTCTGAACCTTTGGAAATAGTTGACTGTACTGCTCGAAGCTGGTCTGTAGAATCCCTACCGGTCTCCTTGCTAATTAAGTCTCTAGTGCCTGCTAGGTCGAGATTCCCTACTTTATCTTCCAGATCAGATGACAGTTCGTCTCCCCGCCGAAAGAGCACAAAACCTCATCTCACAAGTTCAGCGTCTTCTTCCGCTTCAGAAGGTCAAAGCAAAATGGATTCTTCAACTTCTCGGAATGATGGCCTCAACCATTCTGTTAATACCTTTAGCCAGGTTGCACATGAGAATTCTCCAATGGCTCCTGTTTTCCCAGTGGTCATTCCAATATCTACCGCTGAGTCACCCTTTCCTGCTGATGGAATCATGCAAAAAGGGCTTTCATTGATGGATAACCCCCAACAACTTGTTCACGAGAGCTCCCTTTGTGCCTGCCCAACCCGTTGCCACTGTGACCACAGATGCCTCCCAGGACAGGTGCGGGGGCATTATCTTGGCAAGACTGTCCATGTCAAGAACATGAGGCTAATCTGCATATCAGTGTTCTGGAGAGGAGGGCGGTACTTCTGGCATTGCAAGCACTTCATGACCTTCTTCCTCCAGGGACAATTGCGATACAATCGGACATGTCGGTTGTGTGGTATATCAACAAACAGGGCAGTACCAGATCTTACCCACTTTGTCGAGAGGCCATGCGAGTTTGGGAATGGGCAATTTCTTCCCAGAGCTTTCTGGTGGTAACGCACATTCCGGGGACAACCAATGTGATAGCTGACAAGCTAAGCTGGGCAATCTTACTGCCTCACTAGTGGTCTCTGAAGTGGGAAATAGTTGAACAGATTTTTCCGGAAATGGGGACAGCCTTGCTGCGACCTTTTTGCCAGCCCAGTCAATGCCAAGTGCAGCAGTTATTTTTCCCTAATTCCCCCTCCGGGGGAATCACCTAGAGATGCTCTGGTCCACGGGACTTCTATATGTTTTTCCTCCATTCCCTCTTATCACCAAAGTGATTCAGAGAGCCAGTCGGCTGGGAAGCAAGTTGATCTTCATTGCTTCTTACTGGCCTCATCATGTCTGGTTCCCCTTCCTCGAACCTCTTCTCCTGGATCCTTGGGATTCTAGACCCAGTTCCAGATCTATTGACCCACATGTCGGGTTCGATGCACCCTGCTGTCCACACCCTCAAATTGACAGCTTGGCTGCTCCAGTTCCATCTCTAGTCAGGCTTCATGATGTTTCGTCATCAGTGTCCCATATTCTCTTATCCTCGCATAAACCCTCAACCAGAAGGCTGTATGAAAGTAAATGGAAAAGGTTTTCTATTTGGGCACAGAAAATAAATGTGGATCCTTACACCACTCCCATTCCCATGATTCTGGAATTCCTTTTGGAGCTCTTTCAGCAGGGATCTGCTGCAGCCACCATCAAAGTGCAATTGTCAGCAATCTCTCATTTTTTTATTTAGGGTTTCCAAATGTCAACTTTATGTCTCATAAGCTATGCAAAACTTTCTTGAGAGGAGCCACTTTACTGAGACCACCATTACAAGAACCTGTGGCTTCTTGGGACTTAAATTTTGTGTTGTCCAGATTGACATCCCCTCCCTTTTAACAGTCTCATTCATCATCTTTAAATTTTTTGTCTTGGAAAACTGTGTTTTTAGTAGCTATTACATCAGCCAGACATGTATCTAAGCTACAAGCCCTGTCTATTAAGCCAACTTATTTAATCTTTCATAAAGGTTTCCACCAGTTGGACGTTCATAGACAGCTATGTTTTTATTTGCAACAGACCAAAGAATTTCAGAAGTCAGACCAGTTATTAATTTCTTTTTCTGACTCCAGATTGGGATTACCAGTTTCAAAGGTGACATAGTCTAATTGGATTTCTAGTTGCATAGCCTTCATCTACAGTTCGGAGGGCAGACCTTTACCCCACAGGATCAAGGCTCACTCTACCAGGTCTCTGTCTACCTCTGCAGCCTTTCAAGCCAGGGTACCACTTGATCATATCTGTGCAGCAGCTACGTGGGCTACCCCTCACACCTTTATTACTCATTATAAGTTGGATTTGGCTTCCAGGGGTAGAGCATCCTTTGGCTCCACGGTGCTCAGGAGTATTTTCCAATGAGCCACCCAAGAATAAGGCGCTAGGGACGCTGTCCCATATGTAAAAATGAAGGTGAGATTGGACTACCTAACATAAAGTAGTTATGTACTCACCATAACGTTCCATGTTGGTAGTCCATCTCACCCTTCATTTTTACCAACCCGCCCTCCTGCCCCCATCCTGGAAGATCTGGAGGTAATAATTTAATTCTCTTGGTTGGTGACCCTTTAGTATTGGTTTGTTAGTTAGGGGTTTTCTTTTCTGTTTCTAGCGAGCAGCAAACAAGATCTGGGGATTGCACTGGTGCACCATGGGATACCTGCTTAGCCACAAGCCAACCAGAAGTCTTCGAGCTTGAAAATCGGCTGAGTCGGAGCCGAGGATCAGCTCCGAACCCATATGTAAAAATGAAGGGTGAGATGGACTACCAACACGGAACATTATGGTGAGTACATAACTTCTGTTTTTATCATTGAGCCAGTTGGACACCCATCTGGTAATACAGGGGTTAATTCCCAACTAGAAAGAGTTTCTTTATAATACCTGAATGGCAGATTGTGTCATATGCCTTGGCTAGGTCAAGATAGATGGTATGCAGTGTCTTTCCCTCATCCAGGGTCTTGGTGACTTTCTCAAAGAGGCTGATTCTGTACACATATTTAAGTGGTTATACAAGGCATTGGTGTACCCCTCTGCATAGTAGTCAGTGTTATCTGTATTTGAGAGCGCTTTGAAATTTATTTTACTTTCACTTAGTAGGAGTTAATTTGTCTTAGAAAAATTCTTAAGCCTTTTTGAGCTTGATGGGGTATCTAGTCTTATATATACATAAAAAACTGATTTATCATTTGATCTTACCAGGGAAGACATCACACAAGGGGGGTGCATTACTCTCCCATGTTAGTGAGTACTACTTCCAGGACATTTGATCCTTGTGCCTGACTAAGAGTAGTTCTCAAACAGTCTGGAAATATAGAGCTGATACGTATATTTTTTGGCACTTTTAACTGTTCAGTGTTCTGCACTGTCTTTATTTTTGCTTGACTGAATTATTTATATATTTGCTGACCGAATTTTGTTTTCTGATCTCTGCTGAAATTTTTCTCCTCCCATCCTTCCCACCCAATTGTTGTTGTGTTCTTAAAGTTGGTGGCTTTTGCTGTTGCCCGCCCCTACTGTAAATATGATCTGGGACACTCCTCCCATCTTATTAGCTCATTCTACCTAATACAGAGGTCATTTGGGAACACCAAACCCCTTAGTCCCTTAACCTTGAATTATCTTCTGTTCCTGCTCTCTCCCTTTCCACTTTATAAAAAATAAAATGAAACAAACAACAAAAAAGACACTTTATTCAGCTGCTTACATTTTTCTTTATTTGTGATCCTTCCTACTACTCTGTTACTTCATCTTGCTTTTTCCTTCTACTTGCTGCTTGTTGTCTAAAGTGTTCAATTGCATCTTTTCTGTTGCATTTATTATTGCTTGTTTATAGCATGTCTAAATTGTTAAGTGTTATTCTAATCTTTTAGTTTTGGTTTAAGCACTTGGGCTTTAGGCCCACCCCTTAGCTCTCCCTGGCCGTTCTCTCTCAGATTGTGGGAAATATGGATGGAAAATTTCCTACAGTTTCTCCTGCCAGTCTGGTTGATATGGGCATTCTCAGACAGTGTAGCAACTGCCTCATGTACACTGACAACCATCTAGTACTACCACCTAGGAACACTATTTGTGAGATATGCAATTACATTTGGAACCTAGAGTCCATGCTGTCTCCCCCTCCAGTAGGTCTGGCACTGAAAATGTTGTCAACACAATCACTACACCTCAAACACCACCCACACAACACACACCCACATGTGCGGAGGCTCTCCTCATAAACGTACCCAAACAAAGGAGACCTCCGAGGCAAAAACACATGCAGTCTCCACAGCCCTCCACACCACATACCATGCATAGTCCATGCAGCTTTGTCTCACAGCCACTAAGGCTTCACCATAAACCCAACATGTTAGTCATAGGAGACTCCACTGTGAGACACACAGATGTGCCTCTCACCAAGCTGGATAAGGAGCAAGTCATGGTTAGTTGTCTGTCAGGTGTCAGAATCCACCATATCACATATGCGCTCAAGTCTCTCAACAACAGGTTCTGTTATGATTCTGTCATAGTCCATATTGGTGTGAGTGACTTGAGACATACCTCTGTGGACTATATGAAGAGAGACATGATTGAGCTCATTGATTGTGTGTCCCAGGCAGGTATGTCCCTAGCCATCAGCAGCATTCTGCTATCACCCAGAATGATGCCTCAATACAAACAGAAAATGATTGACTTTAACAATTGGCTTAGTTTCTGGTGTCATTCCATGGGATCCAGTACTTGACAGCCTGGAAAGATATGATCAACAGACGATGCTTTGCCAGAGATGGCCTGCATCTGTCTCACCTGGGCTTCAGGCTTCTGGCATAGGCTCTTGCCTCCCCCATAGTGCCTTTTTAGGAAAAGTCCTGAGGTCGATAAAAACCAACATAAAAATTTCAATAAAATACAAATAAAAGGTCATGCTGCTAAACGCTAGGAGTCTAAACATGAAACTGTACTAATTGCAAGCATTTTTAACCCTGGAAAATGTTGACATCTGTGCAGTCACAGTAACCTGGTTCAAAGCTGTAGATAGCATCTCAGCCTTACCTTGTTACTCATCCTGTCATAGATTCAGACCCCAAACCGTGGTAAGTAAAGCCAAAGGAGGTGGAGATTCTATATACATTAAAGACATACACACCTCCAGGCTGGTCAAACAGTATGATGCACAGGAGACGCTCCAGGTGCAGTTAACCATTGACAAGATCCCTGTTCAAATCATTGCTAGCTACCGGCCCCCAAATCTGACTCGAGATGCCCAACCCACCTATTTGGACCTGTTCACATTGATCAGGATTCATCCCTTTACCCTGATCCTGGGTGATATTAACTTCCCAAACATAGATTGGAAGAACTACTCATGCCAGAACTCAAATGCCCAGAGATTCCTCGATTTTATCAATGCAAATACATTGACCACCATGTTGCTTCTGTTGAATGGAAAGCCTTCTACATGGCCCACCTCATAAGTAAGGGTATCTCATCCAGGACAAGGAGGTCATAACATCCTTGTATTCTTCTTTTAAAAGGCCCATTATTGAGTACAACCCCCCCCCACCTTTCTGCATGTACCTCGGAAAACACATGCAGCAGCTGGAGAGACCAATGAGGTTCCTCACCAGGAGAATCTAGGGCGTCAAACATCTACCATACACAGGCTGAAAGCCCTATCTCTGTACTCAGTTTCATACAGACTTGTCAGAGGTGACCTCTGTCTGGCATGCAAGGCGATCACGGACCTCACCTTGATGGGACTGCTGCATATCATATCAAGCTGCACTCAAGTGACTCACACGAGTGGCCTCAACCTGGTCTGTGACATGAACAGGGCTTGTTGACAGGACAGATTTGTGTCCCAAAGACTCCCCCATCTGTGAAATAGACTCCCCGTCAATATCAAGCAGAGTAGCTCTTAACCCCTTTTGAAGTGCAACATGGATAACTAGATGGGAAACCAAAAATATGCCCATGGGATTCCAACCATGCACCTGCTGGACAGGGGCATCAGATGCTGACTTGTCTAAACATGGGCTAAACTCTTGGTAAGGCTTACAAGGGCCTCCGGGCCAATAGCCTATTAATCTCCTATGATCCTCCTGTGAGTGTGCTGACTAACTGTTCCAGAACATTTGCATTGACAAAGTCCAAGAACCTCTGAGCCAACATGTTTGTCACCATGTATGTTTCCCAGTCGATTGGAGGACAATTAAAATCACCAATGGGTAAGGTGTTGGGTTTTATGGCAAATGACTCTAGGTAGTCCAGATGTATGGTATGCTTTTCTTTTCTGTGGTGGGGGACCTATTGCTAGCTGTGATTGGTAGGGTGGTTTACCTGTAGTTAATTGGACATGGAGTAGCACAAGAGTCACTGTTTGACCAGTCTCGAGTTTTAGTTATCCTTAATGAAGATGGATATACCTCCTCCTTTAGTTCTTTCATGTTCAGTTTGTGGTTTGAGCATATAAAAAGGCATTGAAACCCTGCATGGCTGCTGTGCTTGCCATACCTTTGAACCTTGTCCCATTGACTGCACAGATGTCAGCATCTTCCAAAATGTTGAGTGCTTCCAGGGAGTGCAGTTTCTTGATTAGACTCCTAGCATTAAGCAGCAGTACCTTGAATTTATCTAGAGAGGATTTTGTTATATTGGGAGGTTGGTTATTTTGATACTGCTTAAAAATGTGCACTAGGGATGGCTAATGCTTTTGCCAGTATCCAAAAGCCTAGTGGAGACAGGTGCAGGCAGTCTGTAGTAAAGCAGTGTGGCCTTTTGACCGTGTCTTCCCAAGCTGACAGAAACTGGATCCCCTTGGACTGACATCAGAAGCTATGCCAGTTGCTAAAATCAATGATTTCTTTGTTTGTATTGTGGCACCATCCTTGGAAAAGTTTGAATGATGCTTAAGGCTAGGCTTATACCTGTCCATTACACATAATCTGAGAGCTCAGTCATGTCTCTCCTCATATAGCCCAGTGAGGTATGTCTGAAGTCATTCACCCCCACATGGGCTATGATGGAGTCACATCAGTATTTGTGGTTGAGTGACTTGAGTGCTTGAGTGACTTGATGGATCCTGGCAGCTGACACGCAGCTAACTGTAAACTGTTCCTTTTCCAGCCTGGTGGGGGAAATGTCCGTGTGTCTTACAGTGGAGTCACCTGTGACCAATACATTATATTGTTTGGTGTTGCGCCTTATGGGCATATTAGTTAAGACACTGGTGTGTGTGTTATGTGTTGTGGTTGTGTTTTATGCATTGTTATGTGTGTAAGTAGTATTTACCTCGAAAACGCTTACCTTTTTGTTATTTTTATTTGTATTAAAGTGTTTTTGTCTCCAGTTGAAGTGTCTTTTCTCTATTTATACAATTACTACATTGCCTCAGGATGCTATGTCTATCAGGCTGGCCAGAGAGATGATGGGAAACTCCCCATCCATGATAGCAGGCTCTTACTGCATGTTTTATTTGGGAAGGGAATGGGTTAATATGACAGGACTGTGCTGTGCTGACACCTTCTTAATATAGAATAGCTGATTTGGAGCCGAAATGTAACAAGAGCACACAAAGTACCTCCAACGGACCTCCAACTAACAAATACAATGTAATACAGTGCAATTAACTACTTAAAGCTGCAACAGACTATATAGTCTTTTGTTTTTAAACTGCTAAAATGCAGTCACAGTATATAAGAGAAGTGCAAAAAGATACAGAGCCCTTTTGTGTGCCTCCTAGGTCAGATAGACCAGGTAAACACGTACTGCCACTAGATGAATAATCACAGTCCTCCTAATGTAAAAGCACAGTAAAGGAGTGTCTGCAGTGAAATGGTACCACAAATAAACTTAAAAGTAATGAAATCCTACTGCAAACAATTTAAAGATATGGATACAGAAGTATATTTTAAACAGCTTATAAAAGTGTGATTATTCAATGAAAATCTTTGCTTTGTATAAATGAGCAAATAGCCACTCAACTGTAAATTTATAAAGGCACTAAAACAAGGTAAGCTGGTTAGCAAGCCCTCCAGCCAAGAAAACTACATGCAGAAATCTCAAGTGTTTCCTCAACCTAAACAAACAAGGCTACTTTACAGTACACTAGATGGGAAATCCACTAACTGCTTGATGAAAAAACAAGTTTTTGCTCGAGTGTGTAAAATACACTACTTTATCCAACAGCTAGCTAGATAATGAATTTTGTCTCCTCATGGCAGCATATCAAGCTGCTGTGGAGCTCAGACTGAAAAAAAACTTAATACCCACCATTATTTTACACTTGCTTGTTGTTTTGCAAGTGTAAAATAAAAAAAAAGAAATAAAAACAATTACAGTAAAGTACATCAGTGTGTGTGTGTGTGTGTGTGTGTGTGTGTGTGTGTGTTAGTGTGTGTGCATCTATACTTGTGTGCCTTTGACTGTGTGTGTGTGCCTGCCTATCTGTGAGTGTATACGTGTATGTCTGTGTGTGTGTGTGTGTGTGTGTGTGTGTGTGTGTGTGTGTGTGTGTGTGTGTGTGTGTGTGTGTGTGTGTGTGTGTGTGTGTGCCTGCCTGTCTGTCTGTGAGTGTATATGTTTGTGTCTGTGTGTGTATGGTTCTTTGTGTGTGTCTTTGTGTGCATGCGTTACGTGTGTGTGTGTGTTTGTGTGCACGCACACATGAGAGAGAGAGACAGAGACCATGAAGAGTGAGAACAGTCCCTGGCAGCAGCAACATTTAAGAGGTTCGTGTACCTCTCCTCCTGTTAACTGAACATATCAGGACAAAGCCTAAAATACAAGGGGAAACAAATGCTCAAAATGAGAACACATTTTAAAGATTGCGTATATAAACTTAGAAAGTTACTTGAATAACAGCATTTGTTTTACCATGCATTTTCTGAAGCGGTGTGTCTGTGTGTGGGTGTGTCTGTGTGTGGGTGTGTGTGTGTCTGTGTGATAGACAGAGTGAATGAGTGAGTGAGACCGGCCACTGGCAGCAGCAGCAGTAAAGAGGTTTGCATACCTCTGGACTTTCCAGATGAAGAAATCTGGGTAGAACCTAAAATAAAGGGGGAACAAAGGCTCAAAATCTAGATCAGATTTTAATTATTAAGCCATGGTGGTGCAGGGATAGCGTTGTCGCCTCAGCAAGAGGTTCTCCCGTTCGATTCTCGGCTGGAGCACCTTCTTTGTGGAGTCTGCATGTCCTCCCCGTGGTTGGGTGGCATTCGAAAGACATGCATGAATGGACGTGCCTTCGTTGAAGGTTGGGCATCGGGCTGGCATCTTGGCACTGTAAAAATCTACTGCCAGTCATTAGCGGATCGGAGTTCCGCTGTGGTGACCCCTAACCGGGAAAAGCCGAAAGAACAACTCTTGTAAAATTACAAACTTGCTTAAATAAAAAGATTTGTGTTAGTATGAATTTTCTGAAGGAATAAAAGAGTAAAACTCAAATGGATGTCATTATTTAGTAACGTGTGTCTCCAAAGACTAGCAACAAACTAAATGATTTAGGAATAAGTCATCATAAAATAAAGTAAGTATCTTTAATTTTTTTTAAGGTGCTATATTTTGGATCTAAAATGCTTCCTCCAGCATCTTTGACATATACTAATGTGAGTTTGAAATTATAGGCGAAAGAACTTTTTTGCATCAAAAATATACAAAAATACTAAGAAAAAATAAGTAAACTATAACAATTTTACCGATAGCCCATTCTCTAAGTGCAATAATGCCCTCAATGGGTGTGTGTTACTGTGTAAATAATGCCCTTGCAGGGGTGTATAGTCCTGACACCACTGTGAGGGCATTATTTACACTGTAACACACACCCTGTTGGGCATTATTGCTTGCTTATTGCAAGTTCTTTTTGCTGACCTCTTCCTTTTCTCTAGCTTGTATATCACTTACTGTTGTAACACATCCTGACATTATTACTTATGTAAGTAGAGATGGAAAAAGGAAAGGATATAGGGAATTGTAAGGACAGATGAAATGTAGTTTTCATTTAGCAGAAATTAGGTTTGCTATTACAGCTCTGATCAAACTGCTTTGTTAGTTGCTTTGTACTGGCTATAAAGTGATTGCCGTCAGTTATGTCACATGTATCCTTCCTTCTTAATTCTTCTAACTCTCTACTAGTAATTTCTTGACATCCTCATGTGGCCATAGCTTTTGATAAGGTCAGGAATGTTTCTCTAACATCTTGCCCTTTATCAGATCACATCTTATATCCAAACTTATTTTGTCTTATCAGTGAATCAAGTAACTCAACAAATACACAGTCTATGGCACATTATTGTAGTTTTGGAAAGGAAACACTAATAAATGGTAAGTAATTATTTCAACATTTACAGTCCTTAACACAGTCTTTGTAATTCCAAATGGTTCTAAATAGCTTGTTTGTTGTAATAGCGTTAATAAGCCAGCACTTGACATTTTTGTGTGAATTATGCAGACACAACTCTACCTTATATAAGGTCTAGGGTCTGGAGTTTATTTCTGAGTTCTGATCTCTGTCAATATGGAACTTGCATGTTTTCAACTTGTCTGCATTAATTTTTTCCATACATATTTTGACCCTCTAATGCTGTAATTCTTATAATGAGATAGAAAAATAAACCTGAAACATTTCATAACACAGCTGTTGGGAGGGGGGATTTGAACCCATAAGTATTTTACCCGTGTCAGCACAGATTTATTATCCTGACCCACTTGTCCAAATCTATGACAGAATGCATAAGTAGGTATGCTAACAACATCAGTCACACTGGTACCTTTGAGATCTGTCAGTTATAACAAAAGTAGCACTGGAGTATGAACAATATACATTTAAGGAGTAAATCCCTGACACTGTTAATATTCAAGGCAAGACAGTTTGAAGCAAATATACTTAGCCCAACACTCTTAAATACTCCACTCTTCTCCTCTGCATCTGTGTGTTCTTTTCCACATCTTCAGGAGCAATGGATATTAAAATAACTTACTTAAAGAGCACTGTGTAATATTTGTGGATGGCTTTCAGTGCTCGTTTAATGGTGTAACTAACATAAGTTCTACTTACAGTACATAGGAAGATTAAGTTAAACAGCACTCACCATCTATCAGAAAAGGAGTCCTGGATTGTGGAACTCATGTCACTGTAATGGTGATGATACTGTTATCCCCTGTGAGGGATCCCAGTTGCATGGATGACAGCCTGGGGTAAACGGTTCCAGCTTCAGTTTTATACTGAAACCCTTTACCGCACTCCTGCAGGAGACATGGGCTATAATCCTGACAGATGAGATGTGGACAGCACAGTGGTGCAGCAGTTTGCATCGTCACCTCACAGCAAGATGTTCTCCTGTTCGATTCTCGGCTGTGGTACCATCTTTGTGGAGTCTGCATGTCCTCCCTGCATTTGTGTTGGTTTCTTTCAGGTGCTCTAGTTTCCTCCCACATTATAAACACATGCGTCTGAAGCATTTCTCTGGGTATCTGCTGAAAATGAGCTCATTTCAAGTAGGACTTTCCCGGTAAACAAATGTTAAATAAATAAATGTAGAAACATTTTTTGTCTCTTTCTTACACCACGTCGGTGCTGTAGAATAAGCATCCTACTGTAACCATGATGTCTCTACTGGGGTTATTATGGGTCACAGGTTATTATGGGTGTTGTAAAAGAAGCATCCTACTGTAACCATGATGTCTCTACTGGGGTTATTATGGGTCACAAGTTATTATGGGTGTTGTAAAAGAAGCATCCTACTGTAACCATGATGTCTCTACTGGGGTTATTATGGATCACAAATTATTATGGGTGTTGTAAAAGAAGCATCCTACTGCAACCATGATGTCTCTACTGGGGTTATTATGGATCACAAATTATTATGGGTGTTGTAAAAGAAGCATCCTACTGTAACCATAATGTCTCTACTGGGGTTATTATGGGTCACAGGTTATTATGGGTGTTGTAAAAGAAGCATCCTACTGTAACCATGATGTCTCTACTGGGGTTATTATGGGTCACAAGTTATTATGGGTGTTGTAAAAGAAGCATCCTACTGTAACCATGATGTCTCTACTGGGGTTATTATGGATCACAAATTATTATGGGGTTGGAAAAAAACATCTTACTGTAACCATAATGTCTACTGGGGTTATTATGGATCGTAAATTATTATGGGTGTTGCAAAAGAAGCATCTTACTGTAACCATAATGTCTCTACTGGGATTATTATGGATCACAAATTATTATGGGTGTTGTAAAAGAAGCATCCTACTGTAACCATAATATCTCTACTGGAGTTATTATGGATCACAAATTATTATGGGTGTTGTAAAAGAAGCATCTCACTATAACCATAATGTCTCTACTGGGGTTATTATTGATCACAAATTATTATGGTTCAAATGCCACTTTAAGGTGTGAAACATAGCAGTCCTATATTCCTGTGCATGCTGGTTACAAATCAGGCACTAAAGCTACTTCACCTACAGATCTCTAAATGTGACACTACAGACTCACCCTGTCCTAGACTGCCCATTCACAGTGCGACCTTCAGGGACCCAGGTATGTGCAAGGTGTTAATTAAAATGAGTGCAGTGTTTAGCAGGATTTCTTACTGTGAAATGTGAGTGATTCAGAAATTGGAATGAGTTGAGATCTAAATAACATACTCCTTGAGCCCAGACAGGTGAATCTACACAATGCAACATTAGGGTAAGTCGAGACCACAGCCACACCTGTCATGTATACCTGCCTTGAAGTGCTACTGTGTTATTCACCATAATATTAAATAAGTTGGAAAATATTTTTACATGTTTTGGGAAAGTGCATTGACCTTGGTACTGCAAGAGTAAGGTATCAGAAACATATTTAGCAAGTCCTTAAGCATGAACATGAACATTCAGCTGGGTTCAGATATGCAGTGGGTGCAGAACTGAATTGCTTTGCATCATTAGCATACACTGATATGCTCATTTTAATAATTTTCCTCACAGAGTTTATATTTCTATTTTGTACACACCCTGTGCTTGGCTGCTTCTCATGCATAGTTTTAACACAACGACGTAAGGTTTTTGAGTCATAATTATAGCTTAAAGATCTTATACAAAGAAAAGAAAACAAACAGCAGATCAGTTATCAATGTTAATGCAATTAGAAGGAATGATAAGGCTTAGTGAGAGAGGCGAGAAGTTTTTGGTGATCGTTACAGTAATTTTACTCAAAGGTTCACTGTTTTCTGCATTTGGAAATTTAGAAAAGGTTTGTGTGAGGATGCATTAATATACATTTTGTACTTTAACACTTGGTGCAAGAAAGTACCCTGTGTCTGTGGCTCATTACATTCTGACACATTCATTTTTATTTTAAGTCAACAGGAGCACAGATTGTACTGAGGTCTGGAGTCAGCAGTCATCACTGGGCAAATGCCTTGATTCTGAGCATGTTAAAGCTTTGCTGGAGAGAATCGTGATTACAGGACACAGCCTGATGCCAAGTGAAAGCAAACATCATAACCGTATGGAAAGCAAAGATGAATTTGGCAAGAAAATTGAACTGGAAATGCATCTAAAACCTCAAGAAGGAAAAGAACCATGCAGGCTTAATCACAGCGATAATTTAATGCTTCACTTTAGCGTCCTGACTGATCAGTTAAATCACATTGGCAAAGGAAGAATGAATATGTCAGCAATACATAAGCAAGTATACACTGGAAAGAAACAATATAAATATGCCATACATGACAAGGGTTTCGCAAGCAAAGTAAAATTAGCAGCAAATAACATTACTCATATTAGACAGAAACTCTTTAAATGTACTAGCCATGAAAAACGTTTTACACAGAAGTCAAGAGTAGAAAAACATCAGTATAGGCACACTGGTCTGAGACCGTATAAGTGTGCTACATGTGGGAAGGGGTTTACCCGAAGGTGTCACATAGCAAGACATCAGCATTCACACACTGGGCAGAAACTTTATAAGTGTGCTACATGTGGAAAGGAGTTTGTATGGAAATGTGACATGGTAAGGCATCAGTATACACACACTGGTCTGAAACCTTATAAGTGTGATACTTGTGGAAAGAGGTTTACACAGAGGAGTCACATAGCAAGGCATCTGTATACACACACTGGGCAGAAACCTTATAAGTGTGCTACATGTGGAAAGGAGTTTGTATTTAAATGTGAAATGGTAAGGCATCAGTATAAACACAATGGACAGAAACCTTATAAGTGTAGTACATGTGGAAAGGGGTTTGCAGAGAAGGCTTTTGTGTTAAAACATGAGCATATCCATACTGGTCTGAAACCTTTTAAGTGTGCTACATGTGGAAAGGGTTTTTCATGGAAGGCTAACATGGTAAGCCATCAGTATACACACACTGGGCAGAAACCTTATAAGTGTACTACATGTGGAAAGGGGTTTGCACAGAAGAGTGGCATGGTAAGGCATCAGTATACACACAATGGGCAGAAACGTTATAAGTGTGCTACATGTGGAAAGGGGTTTACACGGAAGGGTAGCATGGTAAGGCATCAGTATACACACACTGGGCAGAAACCTTATAAGTGTGCTGTATGTGGAAAGGGGTTTACACAGAAGGGTAACATGAAAATCCATCAGTATACACACACTAGGGTCCTAATGCAGAGATGAAATGTCAGCAAGCAAAGGAGAGTAGTAGTGTTGAAACTGAATTTGTCCTCAAGTCTTGGTGAGTACCTTCATGAGGTGGGCTCTGTTTTTCACAAAATCTCACCAAGGCAACACAGATATATAGACTGTATTTATATAGCATATATCATGAACAAGAAGTAAATCAAAAATAAAACAAAAAGCTGGGCACACAAGACCCAGGATAAAAAAGTGCCTAATCCTGGTAGGTGCACTGGTGCCAGGACTAGAAAAAATGACAGTGTAGAATCCTCAAAATATGGAAACATTCCTACAATGGGGTCAGGCCAGGCTCAGGGGGAGGATGGGCCTCCTTGTTGTAGAAGGAAGTAGCAGTCCACAAAAACAACAAAAATTGATTGGCCAATGAAGCACCATAAAGACGACAGAGTGGACTACTGAGGATAAGAAATAAATTATGTATTGTTACTATTATGTAAAAAGCCCAGAATTTCCAGACAAAAGATATACAGAACGATTAAGAGAGAAATTAGAGGAAAGAAAAATACTTCTGCAGGAAAAACTGTCAGATGCTTCAAATAAAAATTTGTGTTCTTTAATACAACAGATTTTTGAAACACAGTTTGTAGATCAAGAAATTTTGATCTGTTTGGAAAAAGAAGCAGCTGAGGAAATGCGAAAATGTAAACAACAAAACCTAGAGATATTTGAAAAATATAAAAAAGAAATATGGACATGGGAAAGAAAGAAAGAGATTTGATATGGTGCAATATTTATGCAAAGGGGAAAGCCAAGTTAACTAACATAAAGAAGGCAGTCTCAAAGATATTCAAAGAGAAATACAGGCAAAGGCATCCAGATAGGGAAAATTTGACACTAAAAAGATTAATAGCACAAAGATGTAATGTAGAAAAGATGATTAGTAAAGCAGAAGTTAAAGAAATAGAAGTTGGAGTTATGGAGTGCCTGCAGAGTGAAGGATTTAATGTAGAAGGTCTAAAACGGACTACATCACAGCATGATGGAGCGAGTCCCCAGAATAAAGAAAAGCAAGAAGATCAGGAGACGTGAAGAAGAAATATGGACATGGGAAAGGAAACACGATTGAATATGGTTTCATATTTTTGCAAAGGAGAAAGCAAAACTAACCAATACAAAAAGAGCAGCACCAAAGATATTTGAAGAAAAATATACGGAAAGGAATCTGGATATGGAAAACTTTACAATACAAAAAAATAAGAAGACTAAGAGGAAAAGTAGAAAAAGAGATTAGTAATGGAGAAGTCAAAGAAGTAGAAATTGAAGTTATGGAACAGCTGCAAAGAGAAGGATTCAGTGCAGAAAATCGAATACAGAAAGAACCACAACAGGATAGAGCAATGGATATCTAAATTAAGGGAAAAAACAGTGAAATGGGAAGCAATTGGCCAGGTGTCATATCAAGATATTTTGGAGCCTCCCACAGGAAACCAGTATAAACATTAATTTGAAGCTAGACAGCAAGCAAAGGAACAAGAAACTGTGGAAACTCTGATGCAGTCAATGTTGAGGAGTGATAGGCCAGTGAGTTCCCATATGACAGAACAACACATGACACACAATAAAATTGAAGAGAATGTGCCCCAGGAAGATGCTATAGAACTTTCTATAGAATGCCTGCAGGTAACAGAAAACAAAGAATGTGCCCTCAGTATGGAAGAAAATAAGTTGAGAAGAGTTGCTTGATTTAATAGACAAAGACAGATATATGAAAATCAGTGACAGAAATAGACTACAGAAGGTTAATAAAGCCCCAAAATTCAAAAGCTTGATATAACAAATGAAGACAGTAATTAGGACTGTCCATAGAGATCCATGTGATATAACAGAAGTAAACAGAATATATTACTGTACTACTAAATTAACAACTGATAAAGTTCTACCACAGGAACACAGTGTAGCGAGGGAAAAGAGGGGAAGAAAGTGAATACCATCATGGAAATATCAAATAGAGAAAACTATAAAGCAGCTAAGAGAAGAAGTGTCATTGTTAGAATATTATAGAAGAGGGAATAGATCAACAAAATTACTAAGAAAGGTAGATGTGATAAAAGCTTCTTCTTTTTCTTTCAGCTGTTCCCATTAGGGGTCGCCACAGTGGATCATCTGTTTCCATTTTTTCCTGTCCTCTGCATCTTTCTCTATCATACCATCCACCTGCATGTCTTCTCTCACCACATCCATAAACCTTATCTTAGGCCTTCCTCTTTTCCTCTTACCTTGCAGCTTCGTCCTTAGCATCCTTTTCCCAATATACTCATCATTCCTACTCAGCACATGTCCAAACCAATGTAATCTCACCCTTCTGACTTTGTCCCCAAACCATCCAACCTGAGCTGAGCTTCTAATATACTTATTCCTAATCCTGTCCACCCTCATCACACGCAGTGCAAATCTTAACATCTTTAACGCTGCCACATCCAGCTCTGACTCCTACCTTTTTGTCAATGCCGTTGTCTCCAACCCATATAACATAGCTTGTCTCACTACCCTGTTGTAGACCTTCCCTTTCACTCTTACTGGTACTCGTCTGTCACAAATCACTCTTGACACTCTTCTCCACTCACTCCGTCCTTCTTCACCTCTCTTACACACTCGCCATTACTCTGAACTGTTGCTTCCAAGTATTTAAACTAATCCACCTTTGCCAGCTCTACTCCCTGCATCCTCACCATTCCTCTATCCTTCCTCTCATTCACACACATATATTCTGTCTTAGTCCTGCTGACCTTCATTCTTCTCCTCTCCAGAGCATATGTCCACCTCTCCAGGGTCTCGTCAACCTGCTCCCTACTCTCACTACAGATCACAATGTCATCTGCAAACATCATAGTTCATGGGGACTCCTGTCTGTTCTCGTCTGTCAACCTGTCCATCATCATTGCAAATAAGAAAGGGCTCACAGCTGATCTTTGATGTAATCCTACCTTCACATTAAACGCATCCTTCTCTCCCACCGCAGACCTCACTGCTGTCACGCTACCCTCATACATATCCTGCACCACTCTCACATACTTCTCTGCCACTCCCAAGTTGCTCATACAGTACCACACCTCCTCTCTGGGCATCCTGTCATATGCTTTTTCTAAGTCCACAAAAACACAATGCAACTCCTTCTGACCTTCTCTGTACTTCTCCATCAGCACTGTCAGAGCAAACATTGCATCTGTAGTGCTTTTCCTGGCATGAAACCATACTGCTGATCACTAATCACCTCCCTTCTTAACCTAGCTTCCACTATTCTTTTACATAATTTCATGCTGTGACTGATCAATTTTATCCCTCTGTAGTTACTACAGCTCTGCACATCACACTTATTCTTAAAAATGGGTACCAAAACACTTTTCCTCCACTCCTCAGGCAACCTCTCACTTTCCAAAATTTCATTAAACAATCTAGTTAAGAACTCCACTGCGATTTCTCCTAAACACCTCCATGCTTCTACAGGTATGTCATCTGGACCAACAGCCTTTCCTTTCTTCATCCTCTTCAAAGCTATCCTTACTTCCTCCTTGCTAATCCATTGCACTTCTCTCTCTCATTCTCTTCATTCATCAGCCCCTCAAAGTACTCTTTTCATCTGATCAACACACTCTCCTCACTTGTGAGTATGTTTCCCTCATTATCCTTTATCACCTATACCTCCTGCACATCGTTCTTAGCTTGGTCTCTCTATCTAGCCAATTAATACAGGTCCATTTCTCCCTCCTTAGTATCCAACCTTTCATATAACACTTCATACGCCTTATCCTTAGCCACCTCTCTTTGCCATGTACCTCATCTCCTTATATTCCAGTGAGTTCCCATATGACAGAACAACACATGGCACAGGATAAAATTGAAGAGAATGTGCCCTAGGAAGATACTATAGAACTTTCTATAGAATGCCTGCAGGTAACAGAAAACAAGGAATGTGCCCTCAGTATGGAAGAAAATGAGTTAAGAGAAGAGTTGTTTGATTTAATAGACAAAGACAGATATATGAAAATCAATGACAGAAATAGACTACAGAAGGTTAATAAAGCCCCAAAAGTCAGAAGCTTGATAAAACAAATGAACATAGTAATTAGGACTGTCCATAGAGATCCATGTGATATAACAGAAGTAAACAGAATATATTACTGTACTACTAAATTAACAACTGATAAAGTTCTACCACAGGAACACAGTGTAGCGAGGGAAAAGAGGGGGAGAAAGTGAATACCATCATGGAAATATCAAATAGAGAAAACTATAAAGTTTGCTTGTGCGTACGTTTCCCTCTCTCTTTGCCATGTACCTCATCTCCTTATATTCCTGTTTACTTTCTTCATCTCCCTAACAATCCCACTTCTTCTTTGCCAACCTCTTTCTCTGTACACTCTCCTGTACTTCCTCATTCCACCACCAGGTCTCCTTGTCTTCTTTCCTCTGTCCAGATCTCACACCAAGCACCTTTCTAGCCATCTCCCTTGCTAGCTCTGCTGTAGTCACCCAGCTATTAGGTAACTCTTCACTGCCACCCTGTGCCTGTCTTAACTCTTCCCTGAACTCCACCTCACAATCACCCTTTTTCAATTTCCACCATTTGATCCTAGGTGCTGCCCTCACACTCCTCCTCTTCTTCTTGATCACCAACATCGTCCTACAGACCATCATTCTATGCTGCCTAACTACATTTTCCCCTGTCACCACTTTACAGTCCCCAATCTCCTTCAAACTGACCCTCCTGCATAGGATATAATCCACCTGTGTGCATCTTCCTCCACTCTTGTATGTCACTCTATGCTCCTCCCTCTTGTTAAAATATGTATTCACCACAGCCATGTCCATCCTTTTTGCAAAATCCACTACCATCTGACCTTCTGCATTCCTTTCTTTAACACTATACCTACCCATCACATCCTCATCCCCTCTGTTCCCTTCACCAACATGCCCATTGAGATCTGCTCCAATCACCACTCTCTCACCTTTGGGTACAGTCATCACCACTTCATCCAACTCACTCCAAAATGTTTCTTTCTCAGCCATCGCACACCCAACTTGAGGTGCATATGCACTAACAACATTCATCACTGCACCATCAATTTCCAGCTTCATAAACATCACTCTGACACTTTTCACCTCCAAAACACTCTTGGCATAATGTTCCTTCAGGATAACCCCTAACCCATTTCTCCTCCCATCCACACCATGATAGAAAAATTTGAACCCGCCTCATATACACCTAGCCTTACTCCCCTTCCATCTGATCTCTTGCGCATACAGTATATCAACCTTCCTTCTATCCATCATATCAGCTATATGTGATAAAAGCAATGTACAGTATTAGAACAGACAAGGATCCATTATGCACTATTGGAGATAAACTAATAATTTCAAAACAGGCAGAAAGACTTAGAAGGTACAAAGATAAATATAAGGGAAAAACACAAAATAAGCAATTTATTGATGACCCAAAAAAGTTTTATAGAGAATTGGGAAATAAGGTAAAAGGAATTGAAAGATCGCAAAAAAAAAAAGGAAGTAGACACATTTTGGAGAAGTATCTATGAAGATCCTGTGGAATATAACATAGATGTTAAATGGATAGAAGAAGTAAAAGAAAGAATAAGAAGTTTAAATGTACAGGATATGAAATGGGATGAAATAACCAGAGAGAGTGAAACAAAGTTGAGAAAAGCCTCTAACTGGAAAACCACAAGCCCAGATGCAATACCTAACTTTTGGCTTAAAGAATTAACTTCTTGGCACAAAGATTTAGCCATGAGTAAGAACTATTTATATGCACACCCCAAACACACACAGCACTGGTTAACAGGAAAAACAATGCTCTTACTTGAGTGAATCTGCAAGCTACCCTAAAAATTATAGGCCAACAACTTGTCTTCTAATGACGTATAAACTATACACAGGAAATGACGCCAACAGAGTTTATAGTCATTTAGAAGAAAGTTCAATTATGGCAGTAGAACAGAAGGGCAATAAAAGAAAGCAATATGGAACAAAGGATCATTTGTTGTTAAAGTTATAGTGGAGAACTGTAAGAAGGGGAAGAATCTAAGTATGGTATGGATTGACTACAAAAAAGCATTTGATAGTATCCCACATTCATGGATAAAAGAGTGCTTAAAATGTATATGATGCACCCTACACTGATTGACTACATTACAGCAACCATGAAACAGTGGCAGACCACTTTGCAATTAAGCCATGATAAAGGACAGATTATTATCGCAGGGATAAAAGCTCAAAGGGGGATATTCCAGGGTGACTCTCTGTCACCGTTGCTATTCTGCCTTGCCATTAATCCATTAAGCTGTTTGCTTAACAGCTTATGCCATGGCTACAGTTTGGCCCTTAGAAAACAACAAAGTCTAATAACTTCTCATCTTCTCTTTGTTGATGGTTTAAAACTGTATAGCTCATCAGATGAGGAACTGAAAGCACAGGTGCAGGTTGTCAAAACTTTTTCAGATAATATTGGAACGTCATTTGGTCTTGATAAATGTGCAAATCAACCTTTAAAAAAGGAAAACTGCAGCACCAGGAAACTTCAGTTTGGGACAAGAATGTGATATAAAAGAACTTGAGCAAGAGGGGTGTATAAATACTTGGGAATTTATGAAGGATCAGCAGTAAAACATGAACAAATGCAAATAAGACTTAATCCTGAAAACAGCATTGACATCTAGGAACAAGATCCAAGCTATAAATCAGTTTGCTCTTCCTGTCCTAACTTATAGTTTTGGAGTGATTGACTGACCCCAAAGAGTGTTGGCTAGATTGGATATTAAAACAAGAAGGATGCTTCATGCTCACCTAATAATTTATCAAAATCAGTATATACCAAGATTTTATATTCCCCTTTCTGAAGGAGGGATGGGCCTCCTTGAAATTAATTACATTGTATAGATCTGCAGTCGTGGGACTCCACAGATATTTACTGACCTCACAAGATCCAAATATAGTGAAAGTTTTGAAACATGAGGAGAATAAATCTAAGATGACGTCTCTGCTTAATTTAGCAGATGCATATTGACATCAAGCAGGAATGAAAATCAAACCAGAAGTAGAAATCAGGCAGCAACTGAATGCGCTAAAAAAACAAAAAAAAAAAAAAGAAAGAATGTAAGGTGAAGGACCAAATGAGAAGGCAAGAAATGTGGAAAAAGCATAAATATAGTTCAAGTATAGGAAGAGACTGAAAGAGCCTCATGTTGATCAAGAATGAACGCAGGAATGGTTAGGGAGAGGTGAATGCAAACCAAGAAATGAAAGGTTAATATTGGCAGCCCAAGATACTGAGCTTATGTACACTCTGGTTTACAAAGCCCATTGAACTTGTGGGAAAAACAGACATATGTAGGTTTTGTAAAACCGAACTGGAAACAGTCACATATCTTGTTGCTGGTTGCGATGTACTAATGGCAGAGGGACTGTATACTGAAAGGCATAATAATGTCGCAAGACTGTTACAGTGGAGATTGTGCAAACATTATGGTATCGAAGTTGCTGAAAAACACTGGAAACATGAGCCACAAAAAAATCATAGAAAATGATGGTTTATATCACATGGGATAACCCATTACCAACAGTTCAAAAGACAGATAATAGAAAACTGGTTATAGTTATAGAGAAGTTAAAAATGGCAGAATACTTGTGTGTGATACATGTGGAAAGGGGTCCCGATGGAGAGATGAAAAGTCAGCAAGAAAAGGAGAGCAGTAGTGCTGAAATTGAATTCATCCTCAAGTCTTGGGGGGTACCTTTGCAAGGTGGACTCTTTTTCACAAAATCTCACCAAAGTGACACTGATATATAGACTATTTATATAGCATATATCATGGACAGAAGTAAATCAAATATAAAAAAAGATAGCTGGGTTCACATGACCCAGGATAAAAAAACATGAGCCACAAAGAATCATAAAAAATGATGAAGTTTATATCACATGGGATCACCCAATACCAACAGTTCAAAAGATAGCTGCGAGAAAACTGGCTGTAGTGCTCCAAGAAAAGAAGACAAAAGTAGCATTGATTATTGAAATCGCTGCACCCAGCGACTACAGTGTCTTGCGTACAGAGAAACACGGAGTCATAAAATACCTGGATCTGCAGGCAGAAATGAAAGCCATGTGGAAGAAAGATACCCAGACAGTTCCAGTAGTAGTAGGAGCAACGGGTCTTATAAAAAAACAATCTACAGTCGTATTTAGGTATGTTACCAATTCATGTAACACCATATGAATTGTAGGAGTCATTACTGGGCACATTGTGGGTGCTGCGAAGAGCACTTTTGGCTGACATCAAAGAGTGAAAAAAGAATCTACAATCATATTTAGATGTGTTACCAATCCATGTAACTCCATATGAACTGTACATTGCAGGTGCTGCAAAGAGCACTATTGCTGAAATCAAAGATTGAAACAATACTAATTTCATGAACTTTAATCATACTTTGACTTAGGAATAGAGTCCATTCCCATCATGGTATTAGAAACCCAGAAGATTTGGATAAATTAAAAAAGGCAGAGAAACCTTACAAGTGTGCCACATCTGGCAGGGGTTTTACACAGTAGAGTGCCTTAGGTATGCATCACTATAAACGCACATTGGGCAGAAGCTTGATACATGTGGCAAAGGTTTTACACAGAAAGGTTCAATGCAGCACATCATTATATCCACACTGGTCAGAAACCCCTTTAAATTTATCCTATGTGAGAAGAGAAAAGTGCTATGCTGCGACATCAGATTTCCCACAGTGAGCTGAATCCTTATAAGTGTACCACATGTGAAAAGAGGTTTAGATGCAAAAGCAGTGTGATAAGTCATCAAATGATCCACAATGGCAGACAAAGATGGAAGCCAAACTGATTTCATGAAATACTCCATTCCCATCAAATGATATATAAGAACCAGTGTTTGCGGAGATTATATATCCCTCCATCTGAAGGAGGCATGGACCTTCTTGAAATGGACTACACATATAGGCCAATGATTGTGGGATTGCATACTTTGACATCATTAGATCCAAATATATTGAAAGTTCTAAAACATGAAAAAAATAAGTCCAAGGTGACTTCCTTGCTTAGGGTAGCAGAAGCCTTTAGGAAAAAAGCAGGCATTGGAAATCCAACCAAACAAGGTTAAAAATAGGGTGGCAACAGAAAGTGCAAAAAAGCTAAAGAAAAAATACAAGGATCTGGATCAGGAAAAGGAAAAGACAAATTCAAAGATCATAATTATCAGAAGAAGAAGAAGACATCTGCTGGAACAGTCACATGTTGACCAAGAGTTGTCATGCAAATGACTTAGATGAAGTGAATTTATACCAAAAAATGAAGGATTAATATTAGTAGCCCAGGACAATAGACTATGTACCAGATGGTTCACAAAATCTATAGACAAAGTGGAAGATACAGATAAATGTAGGTTTTGCAGTACAGAACTAGAAACGGTTGCACATCTCGTTACAAGGAGCAATACACGCATGGCTGAAGGTTTGTATTCTGAAAGACATAATAATGTGGCAAGGTTGTTACACTATAGACTTTGTAAACATTACAACATAAAGGCAGCTGAGAGACATTGGAAACATGAACTTCAGATGATTGTTGAAAATTATGAAGTAATGATTACATGGGATCATAACAGCAGCAGAAGGTTAAAGCAAACAGACTAGTATTGAGTTAAGAGAAAGAGAAATAACTTTGCTTATTGAAATTGCTGCACCTAGTGAACATAGTATCTTTTGAATTGAAATACATAATTTTGTAAAATATCAGGACTTGCAAGCAGAAAATAAATTGTAAAATATCAGAACTTGCAAGCAGAAACTAGAGCAATGTGGAATAAGCATACATGATTGCAGTTATAGCAGGAAAAACTGGAATAATAAAAATATCTTAAAATTTAAATATGCCACTGATAAAAGTAATCCATATGAACTACAAAAATAGGCAATTCTGGCTACATTTTGGGTGCTGAGAAGAGCATGGATATCAAATGTCAATGACTTAAGCAAAGCTGAGTTCATGATCTTTAATTATACCCTGACTTAGGAATGGGTTCCATTCCTATCAGGGTATTTAAAAACCTAAGCATTTGGAGAAATTGGACTAAGGCAGAAAAATATCTTGACAAAAGATGCCCCTTCTACTTTGTGACTGGTTAAAAACTGTAGAGCTAGACAGACAACTGAAAGTACAGTTAAAAGGCATTAAAACATTGTCAGATTTTGCAGGAATGTCATTGGGTCTAAAGCAAATGTGCAAAAATAACCTAAGTGGCACGTGAATATAAAACTTGGGGGGTAATTGGAACAATAGGTTGTATATGAACATCTGGGAATAGATGAAGGGGCAGCACTACAGCATGAGCAATTAAGAATAAAGCTTGGTAAGAAATATTTTTGAAGACTGAAATTAATACTGAAAAATAATTTGACTTTTAGGAACAAATTTTAAGATATTGACTCATATTTCCTGTTGTAAATTGCAGTTTTGGTGTGATCAGCTAGCTCCAAAAAGAGTTAGATAAACTTGGTCAGAAAATAAGGGAACTACTTTGTACCCATCAAATAATAAAAATGTATCAGTGTTTGGTGGGATTAGATGTCCCTCAGTCTGATGGAGGCATGAGCCTTATGGAAATTGACACATATAGGATGGTGATTGTGGGACATGTCTACATGTTATCAGATCCAAACATAGTGAAATATCTAAATCAGGAAGGGAACAAGGTCAATATGACATCCTTCCTTTTTTTAGCAGAAGCTTTTAGACAGCAAGGAGGCAAGAATGGAAATCAGACCAGGACTGGGTTAAAAAAATGTGCCAAAAAGAAAAAAAATTACAAAGAACATGATCATAAAAAAGAGAACTGGAATTCTGAATATTACAGAGAACTAATGGAACAGACATGTTGAGAGTTGATGCACAAATTTCTCAGGTGAGGTGAATTTAAACTAAAAGATGAAATAATATTGGCAGCCCAAGATAGTCAGTCACATACACAATAGTTTACAAAATCTATAGAAATGGTTGGTGGTATAGAGAACTGTTTAAACAATTACAGCTTCATCAAGGTTTGCTGTACGAGTAGCTAATGAGAAGTGTATTAAAATGAAAAGGTGAAAGGTTAGTATTTGCAGCCCAAGTCAAAGTACTTTCTTGCTGGTTTACAAAAGGTATTGAAGTGCAGGAAATACAGACAAGTAGGAGTTGCCCATCTGTTTATTTATTTAACATTTGTTTATCAGGAAAGTCTGACTTGGAATGAGCCAATTTTCAGCAGAGTCCCAGGGAGAAAAGCTCCAATTGCATGTCTTTGTAATGTGGGAGGAAACTGGAGCACCCAGAGAAAACCCACACAAATGCAGGGAGGAATTGCAGACTCCATACAGAAGGCAGCCCAGCCGAGAATGGAACCAGAGAACCTCTTGCTGTGAGGTGACAATGCAACCGCTACACCACTGTGCTGTTTGCTGGTTATCATGTACTTAGGATTGAGAGTCTGTACTGAAAGACATACTAATAATAACGTAAGGAAATTGTTCATTTTGGGATTGAGGAAAAGCTACAGTCTACAGGTAGCTGAGGAGCATCAGAAAAGAGAACCACAAAGAATTACTGAAAATGAAGAAATATTGCTCACATGGACTTTATCTTATAACAGTCAAGAAAGCAGAAACAAGAAAACCTGATATTGTACTCAAAGAAAATAGGACAAAAGTAGGATTAACTACTGAAAATAGCTTCATCTAGTGATATAGTCATGTGTACTGACAGGTATGAAATTCTAGGATATGCAAGCAAAAACTAAAACTTTGGAACAAAGATACTCAAATGACCTCATTTGGCTTCAGTGATAAGTAGACCAGCAGGACAAATGAAAGTAATTTTCAACCCATACTAAAATATCTTACCAGTAAAGGTAACTCCATGTGAAGACAGTAGGAGGGAACTCTTGGTACATTACTGCTACTGAAATGGAACACTCTCTTCAAACATGAAAAATTGAAGCAATAGTAATTTCATGAACTTTTATCCTCTGACTCAGCAATGGGGTCATTTCCTGTCCTAAACATTTAAATAAATTAAGAAAAAGAAAAGCCATACCAATTAAGCCAAAAGTGAACAAAATCCATGTGTAGCTATCTTTATAACTTGACAAAAATTTTACAGAGAAAAAAGTATTGGAGTACATCCAAATAAAAATAGATGCATTTAAAAACAGTGCATGACAAGATTATGTACCTTTCTGTCAGAAGAAGGTATTGGCCTTCTCAAAATTTACTATGTGCATAGGTTTGCAGTCATGGGACTGCATATGTATGTTATCAGATCAAAACATAATGAAAGTTCAATCTGAAATGACGTCTTTTCTCAGATTAGCAGAGGCATTTCAGAAAGCAGGAATGGAAATAAAACCAAAAGTGGATAGAAATAAGATGGTATCAGAAAGTACTCATAAAGTACAAAAATATGGATGAAAAGAAAAAGGGAAAGCCCTCAATTATAGTGACAAATTTAAAGAACTCCTGTAATAACCACGTTGATAAAAATTTGAGGCATGAATAGTTAGACAGGTAAATTTGAACCAAAAGATAATAGCAGCTCAGGATAGCAGGCTTACGTGTGTGGTTGTTTACAAAGTGTATAGAAAAAGGGGGCGATGCAGACAAATGCAAGCTCTTTAAATCAGAATTAGAAGCAGTTGCATATCTTGATGATTGTGATATACTCATGGCAGAGGGTGTGTATACTGAAATTACTGTTGTGTTGGGGATTGTGCAAACACTACAACATTCAGGAAACTTGAGAAGCATTGGAAACATGAACCACAGTTACTAAAAAATGAAGTAATAACATGAAATCAGGTCTATATCACTTCATTGAAGTGACACTTCAACGAACGGCATTTTATCAGAAATGTTCATTGAATTCCACTCATGTCAACGAACAGCATGTCTGATGTAAGTGCATTGAAAATGCAGTTCAATTAAATGATTTTTCACTGAACTGATAGGGACCCCATGGAATCACCCAACATCAACAGTATAGAAAACTCAAGCAATAAAAATGGTATAATAAACAGAGAAATGGCTGCTATAGTGTCCCGTGCACTGAAAAGATATCAGGATGTAGAGCCAGACAATAGAATAGGGGATAAAGACACCTAGATACTTGCAGTAGTAGAGCAACAGGGCTAATAAAAAATAATTTTCATATGTATTACAATACATGTAAGTTCATATGAACTGCAAAAGGAGGCAGGTCTGGGTACACTGCTGGTGTTGAGAAGAGCATTCTTGGCAAACATCAAAAACTGAGGCAATGCTAATTTCATGAACTTTAATCTTATACTGACTCATGAATGGGGTCCTTTCCTGTCAATATATTAGAAACCCAAAACGTTTTGAGAAATTAAAAAAAATATAAAAACAGAAACCATATTACTTTGCTTCATGTGACAAGAAGCAAGGTCTAATAGGACAACAGGTTTTATGTAACTATTTATTCTTTGTTCACTGATTTAGCCCTATTAGGCCAGTAACCTCTTTTAAATCAACACAGTTTGGTATGCATACTGACTACAAAAAATGTTGACAGGGAACCTGGGGACATCCTTCACTCTTCAACTTGCTACAAGAAGCTCTGTCACTGTCCCTTGAGAATATGGAGGGGACTGAAGCCAGAGGGTCACAGAAGTAAGAAAATGAATGAAAATTGTGAAGATTTATTAGAAGCAACACAGACAGTAACTGAAAATCATTGTTTTGCTACAGATATAAGCCAGGAAGGACTCAGCTGATATGGTGTTGAACATATGATGGCGGAAAAGGAACTGGAGGGAGAAAATATTTGTATCCCTATGGGATAGAGAAAGATATGTACTTTTACCAATATTTAGATGTAGCAGGTCAGGAAAATGTGAGAAACACCAGGATGATGCTACCAGACCAGTAAAGGAAAGCCAAGAAGGAGCTGCACTGCAGTGACTGCAGACAGAGAAAAGTGACTTTAGCAAAAGCTGTCTGAAAAGAAAGGACTGTGCTGATTACTGTGAAATTGCAAGATAAATGGACAGATATTTTGTGTGGGATTCACTTATAAATCCATTCTGCATCTCCATTACTGGTGTCAGAGCATTAATACATTTAATTAGTACAATTTGCCTTCTTACCTTTGAATCCTTTGCTGAAGGTTGGGCGTCAGGCTGGCAACTTGGCACCATAAAAATCTACTGCCAATCATTAGCGGACCGGAGTTCCGCTGTGGCAACCCCTAACCGGGAAAAGCCGAAAAGACAAACAACAACCTTTGAATCCTTTGCTTAGTTACCTTATGAGAATTAACAAAAAAAATCATAAAATAATTTGTTCTTGCTTCCAACATTCCAGTATACAAGACTGGTAATGTAATTTAGGTATAATAAATTAGAAGAAAAAGAAATTGTCTGTTTTTCTAAATGTGCAAGAGTTTTTTTCAGTCAGAAATGTTTGATGATAGAAGAATTTACCAATGAGGTTTGGAAATTTGAACAACTGTGCAAATTGAAATGATGTTATGAAACATATTGCATGTACTGTTAATGTAAATGGGGACTTTCGATAGGCATGCAAAAATAAACCAGGTGAATTCAAAACTGTATAAATTTGAACAGTATTCAGAAGATGGAAAGTCAGCAGCTTTTCAGTGGTACAGAGAATGTAACAATTTTATATTCTGCTTACTGGATATTAAATTGTTATTGGAAATACAAAACAATGTGAAATGTTATGAGAAAATAAGTTAATATGGAGTCAGGGATTGGACTGGTATCCAAGCATTGCTGTATTGTTGAATGCAAGTGATGGAGAGGTATATGAAATAAGTACTATTCAACTGGGCAGAGCAGTCTTAATAGACTCTAAAATCAAGTAATTTTAATAGTAATAGTAGCATTTGGATACACAGCAGAAAAAGAAAATGGAACTTATTTTCCAGGACTGTGGAATATTTGAGGGTTAATAAGAGAGTTATAAAAAGTTAGGGAAAATGAAAGATAAAGAAAAATTATGGTCATGCACAAGTAAATGAGCAAAGGAGTTTCACTTACAGAAGATGTAATTTAAAAACAGAGATAGATGCCATCATTTTCTCAAATACATTAAAGGACAAAAGAATGGAAGTAGTACAATGTTTTCCAGACCATTTACCATTTTTGCAGAGTCTGGAGAGGAGCAGTATTTAAAGAAAATTAAAAAAAAAGACTGACAAGTATTTCTGAGACCATGGTTGTGAAAGAAAAAAATACAAAAACTATATAAAAAACACAAGCAGGTGAGGGAATTTAACAAAGACTAAGTAATGGTGGGAGTGCTTATAAAAATAAGACTAAAACTTTATTTGGGCAATTTATGACAAAGAATCCAATAAACAGTTAAAGCACAACTATAAAACTGAGGAAAAAATATTTAATAAAAAGATTTTTCTTTTATTAAAAAACGAGAGATATAAATCATAGGGAAAAATATTTCATTAAAGGTAAAAGGGAAGACATTTATGACAGATATAAAAATAAAAGAAAACAATTAAAAATTCAGCACATCATATTAAGGAGAATATAAATGACTATCTTAGCATGCATAAGAAAAAGTTAAGATACAGTTAGGTAGGAATTGAAAATGTTAACAAGAGAGACTGAAATTCAGTTATTTATCTTAAGCTCTACCTCCTTCAAAAGACATATTGCTAGTGGTATACCTCTGGGTTCAATCCTTGGGCCATGCCTCTTTACTTTGGCCTTTGAGAAGTAAATGCCAATGTTAGGGTTTGTGACTGACCAGGTTTATAGATGACAGCAAACTTTTGCTATCATAGACTCCCCAGAGGACACAGAGATCCTTCAAGAGGACCTGTCCCAAATGCCAGTGTCAAAACCATGAACTCAAAGTATCAAGGAGTATGTAATTTCATCCTTTGCAAAGCATAACTCCTCTTGTAACTATAATAACAACAACACACCCATGAAAACTGAACCTGTAATTAGGAATATGTAAATCTATGTCAACAATGACCTGTTCTTTGATTACTGCATATCCACTGTTGTAAGGAAGTTATTTTTCATTGCACAGCTTACATCTAAAGATATTGTATCCAGATGTTCATCATGTTTCACTGTTGCAGTCATGACTGTAGGGTTCTTCCCTGCCGGCAGGCAGCCCTCGGTCGGCCAGAATCCCAAAGTCTGGGTCCAGCGTCGGCTGTTCAACCATGCTCCCTGACGTCAGAGCGCCAGGAGTACAAAGCTGACAGCCGACGCCATCTTCTCCAGTCTTTCTTGCCATGCGGTGATAGCAGTTCGTAAGTGCCGGTCGGCTGACTCCTGACGAATTTTACTGATATACTTCGGTCCGAGGATTTTCTTCTCCACTCACAGCTAAGTACCCCGTTGGGGAAACTTTTTTCTTGCTCCACTCCGATGTCAGAAAAAGTTAATAATTGTATTTCATGTGGGAAGCAAATACCTCATAAGGATTTTCATTCTTACTGTATTCCTTGCTTGGGCCCTGACCACGACGTAGCTAGTTGTCGGTTTTGTGCTAGATTCAATCAACGTACAATTAAGCGAAGGTATGATTTTGCTTTTCATTACTTTGGTAGGCGCTTTAACTACAAAATGTCGTCGGATACAGTCCCGGCTACCAGAGTTCACAAGCGTCTTAAGGATAAAGACAGGCCTCCGAGGTCCAAATCTGATGATAGCGCACAAGCGGAGCCAGCTTCAGGTTCGGTCGTCATCAGTGAGGCGCTTTTGCAGCCCCTGTCGTCTGCCATTTCAGAACAGACGGCCAAAACGGACTCTCATGAGGAGCCAACCAGGCCTTTAAATATTTCTGTTGCAGGACCTTCGGACAATGCTCCTTTGGATAGGTCCGGAGCCGCTGTGCAGGTGCCGGCTTCCGAAGGGGTTTTCAGGCCTACTCAGCTACTAATAAAGGCAAAGCCAAAGACAAAGGCAAAGGCTCCTTCAAAATCAAAGACTTCAACACAGGCCTCTTCTGAACCTGCTCCTAAGTCACAGAAACATTTACTCAAGATGGCGGAGGATTTAATTACTATGATTAGGGGTTCTCATCCCCCTCCAGACAAAAGGCCAAGGCAGGATATTTCTTATGATTCCTCTGATCAGGCTTCTGTTTTCCTCAGTTTCTTCTTCTGATCAGGAGTATTCTTTCCCTCCTTATGAGGATTCTGATGCTGAAGAATCCATTCCTTCTGCTTCTCCCCCTGAGGATTTCTCTTTTGGGGAAACTTTGCATGAAATGAGGGAACATTTCCATTGGGAAGGACAGGAGTTTTCGGAATCCAAGAAAAGATTGAAGGAAATTCTTCTTCTTCCCCAACATAGACCCCTGGCTATTCCTCCTGTTTTGGATATTGTGGATGATGCCTTTTCGGAGGCTAACTTAACCCCTGACTCTTGTCCTCCTGCTCCTGTTAAGCCTGATAGATACTACAGGGTTCCTGATTCCCATCAGTTTTTATACAAGAACCCTTCTGCTGACCCTGAAACCATTTCTCAGGGTCCCAAGGGAGTTAAGGCCGCTTCTGCCAAAAATCCCATTCCTACTGAAAAGGATTCTCGATCCTTAGAAAGATGGGGCAAAAAGGTGTACATTTCTGCAACTTTGTCCGTTAGGGCTTTAAACTGTCAGTTTCATACGTTTAAATACCAGCAATTTCTATTATCTATCTTAAAACAGAAGCTTACTTCCATTTCTGCCTGTGCAGATGATAAGGAATTACATGACTTATTGCACGCCACTGAACAGGTTGGGAAGCATGGTTTACACTGTGGATTTGATGCCTTGGAGGCTTCTTGTAGGGCTGTGGCCTCTGGCACAGTCATTAGAAGGCATGCATGGCTAAAGGAACAAAATTTACCTGAACAAATAAAGGCTAAATTATTGGATGCTCCTGTTCAGCATAATGTTTTGTTTGGATCTAAAGCTGAAGAGGTAATTAAAAAGATGGAGGATAAGGTGAAATCCATGCAAAAAGTTAAAGATTTCTTACAAGTACAGCCTCCTAGATTTAGCAGGAATTGACCCTCTAAAAATTGGTCCTTTCCCGCTTCTGACAGGCCTCAGAGGGGTAGATATAGACGTTCCAGAGGGAGGCCTCAAACGCAAGCTGCTTATAGACCAAGACAGTGGACTGCTTCCACCCCTAGGGGAGGAGAGGACAGGTCACAATCTCAAAGGAAACAAACTCAATGACTCCCTCTGTTGGGCTGCAGGAACTTCTTGCCTGGAAGCCCCTCTCGGAGGAAAACTCTCTCTTTTTTATCAAAATTGGACTCAAATAACTCAAGGCAAATGGGTTTTGGATGTGGTTTTAAGAGGTTACAAATTCCATTTTCATACCTTGCCAAGGCCAAGCGGATGGCCAGACCTTCCAAAGCATCAATGCACGGAGGCCTTAAACCAGGTGGAAGCTCTTTTGGCTATGAATGCCATGGAACTGGTTCCTCTTTCAGAGATGGGAAAAGGTTTTTATTCAAGGCTTTTTCTAGTCCCAAGGAAGCAAAACTCATGGAGACCCATTCTGGATCTGTCGGTCTTGAACACCTTTCTAGAGATTCCAAAATTCAAGATGCTTACTTGCTTGGATGGTAACTTTGGATTTAAAGGAGGCATGTTTACACATTCCCATCAGGCAGGATCGCAGAAAATACCACAGGTTCAAAGCCGGATCGAGGCACTTTCAATTCTCTGCGCTGCCCTTTGGATTATCTACTGCACCCAGGGTCTTCACCAAATGCCTGGCTCCAGTAGTAGCTTACTGCAGACTCAAGGGAATTCAAATTTACCCTTATCTGGACGATTGTCTAATTCAGGCAGACAGCAAGGATGTCTTACTCCAGCATCTAGAATTTGTACAGAACCTCCTCAAGTTCCTGGGATTCTCTGTAAACATAAAAAAGTCCAATTTGACTCCATCACAACAGATAACTTTTCTTGGTGCGCTTCTAAACACCACAACTCAGATGGCATTTCTGACATCCGAAAAACAGTTACAGCTGGCTTCAACTTTCAGAACTTTGGCAACTTTAACTCATCTATCTGCAAGGAAATTCCTGCAGGCTTTGGGTTACATGGCCTCCTGCATCCTTCTCGTACCATATGCAAGACTACACATGAGGAAAATACAGTGGTACCTAAAAAGTGTATGGTCTCAGCATTGCCACAGTTTAAACATACTGATCTCCGTCCTTCCTTGCCTTCAAAAGGAATTTCTTTGGTGGTCCAGGGCATGTGCTCTAAACAAAGGGAAGCCCTTCCATCTGCCTCCTGCCTCTCAGATTCTAACCACGGACGCCTCGGATTATGCTTGGGGAGCCCATTTTCTGGGCAATTGTTTGCAGGGCCTTTGGACAAAGGATCAGAAGCACCTACATATCAATTTAAAGGAAATGTTAGCCGTTCAGAAAGCTCTATTGGCCTTCAGGAATCTTTTACAACCAGGACAACTGTTAATACGGACAGACAACACCACAGTTATGTGGTACATAAACAAGCAAGGGGGATCTCATTCCTACCCCCTTTGCAGACTAGCCATGGATCTATGGAACACAGCTCTAGCTTGCAATCTGGATCTTCAAGCTCAGTTCCTACCAGGGAAACAAAATTTCCTGGCAGACAGTCTGAACAGAAATCTTTCGGATCCACATGAGTGGATGCTGGACACCAAAATATTCAGGATGATAACAGCAGTCTGGGGATGTCCTCACATAGACCTCTTTGCATCCCATCTAAACCATCAACTACAGACTTTTTGCACCAGGACTTTCCACAGAGAAGCTTGGAAAGTGGACGCTCTGTCATTCAGTTGGAGGAACCTCTCAGGATATGCCTTTCCGCCTCTTCCTCTTCTTCCACGGGTTTTATTGAAGATAAAACAGGACAAGCCCAAGAGGATAATCTTGCTGGCTCCAAATTGGCCTCGGCAGTTTTGGTATCCAACTCTAAAAAACCTATGCCTAGAGCCCCCTTGTATTTTACCTCTGTCTCCGAACCTTCTGTCCCAACATCAGGGTCAGGTTCTACACTCTCATGTCAGACCTCTGAGCTTGGCAGCCTGGTTAATCCAGGGCCTTTGATTTCTTCTTTACTGCCCAAGCAGGTTATGGCTGTCATTTTAGAAGCCAGACGTCCTAGCACTAGAAAATCTTATGCAGGAAAATGGAAAAGATTTTGTTCCTGGATGCAGGCTCAGGATTCTGATCCTCTTCTTCCTAACATTACTTTAATTTTACTTTACTTGACAGATCTCTTACATAAGGGTCTTTCTTTCTCTTCCATTAAGTTACATGCCTCTGCTATTTCTGCTCATTATAATTCAGACCCTCCCATCTTTTCCCACCAGCTCATGCAACAGTTTCTCAGAGGAGCTAAGAACTTAAGACCTCCTAGATCTCCTCCTATTCCTGCTTGGGATCTCAACTATGTTTTGGAAAAACTAACCTTGCCTCCTTTTGAGCCTGCTGCCTCTTCTGACATCAAGTTTTTATCTTGGAAGACAGCCATCCTGTTAGCCCTAACCTCTGCCAGGAGAGTTTCAGAGTTACAAGCTCTTATGGCTGTGGAACCTTATATTATTTTTCATCAAGACAGGGTATCTTCAAGGACTAATCCTACCTTCATGCCTAAGGTGGTTTCCAAGGTGGCTTTAAATCAAACTATACACTTGCCAATTTTTTCCCCACTCCTCAAAATAAAGGGGAAAGGATCTTACATTCCTTGGATGTACACAGACAGCTACGTTTTTACCTGAACAGAACCAAGGACATCAGAAAATCAGATCAATTGTTTGTTTCTTATGCTTCAAGTTCCCAAGGTAAAGCCATTTCAAAACAGACCATTTCTAAATGGATTGCTCATGGAATCAGATTTTGTTATTCTGACCATGGAAAGCAAATCCCAGGGTGTATACGGACTCATTCCACCAGGGCTGCTGCCACTTCTGCGGCCTTCCTCAGGGAAGTTCCTACCAAGCACATTTTGGAAGCTGCAACTTGGAGTTCAGTGCATACATTTTCTAAGCACTACAATCTACCTCTCTACTCTAAGTCTAGGGCAGGCTTTGCCTCTGCAGTCTTGCAGGGCCTTTTAGCTGCCCCTTCCTCTTTATGACCACCTCCCTTTCTTTCAGCTTTGGGATTCTACCCTACAGTCATGACTGCAACAGTGAAACACGATGAACATAGTACAGTTGTGTACACCTACCATAAATGTAAACGTTCGAGTGTCTTCACTGTTGCAGTCTGGGTTTCCCTCCCTCCTGTCCCCTCTTATTTTTACTTTTGTGTATTTCTTTTTTTCACCATTCTTCTGAAGTGTATTTGCAAAGGTTATGGGACCTTTTTTATTTTGGGACTCCTGACATCTGGGGCAAGAAAAACTGTAGAAGATGGCGTCGGCTGTCAGCTTTGTACTCCTGGCACTCTGACGTCAGGGAGCATGGTTGAACAGCCGACGACGGACCCAGACTTTGGGATTCTGGCCGACCGAGGGCTGCCTGCCGGCAGGGGAGAACCCTACAGTCATGACTGCAACAGTGAAGACACTCGAACATCTACATTTATGGTAGGTGTACACAATTGTACTTTCTAGGGATGTAATCACACTCTTGCACTTGGCATTTCTTAGATTGATCATAGGGTATAATGCCCCTTTTGCTGTGTACCTGCCAAACACTTGTCACATCTGTAATGACCACAACATTCTCTCCCAGGTCAGGTAGTTTTGGTAGTGGTATTTAAGTAAGTGTGACTTGATATGTTTGTTATTGTTCTGAAGAAGTCAAGGTGAACTACTGATGAAAGCACTCAACTGTCTAATAAACGGTACCGATTTTCGTGGTCCTACAGTTCTTTTTTTTTTTTTTTTGTTTTATCACTAAAAAAGATAGAGCTTAAATCATAAAAATTATCCAAACTGTCACAAAGCCTTGTGCATCTTCTCAGTATCACACAGACTACTGAGAGGTGACTTGTATAGAGCTTCAACAGACCCTGTTTTTTCCATTGGTATTATAAACACCTACTCAAGGGATCTCAATCTCGTCACAGAATAAATAAAATGTGTTAACAGGAAAATGCTACATCTATGATGCAGCTCTCAGCTCCACATAATGCTAAGTATTTTCTTATATCGAAATGTAATTTTGATGACTAACCATAAATTCACCCCAGTTTAGCACCTCTGTCCCTTATGGATTGGGAAACATGCAAGTGTCCCAAGATATCCACATTCCGACAGTCTCTGAGTTATTTGTATGCATTATATAATGGCTAAAAACTACCTTGGGAATGTAAGGCTAGGCTTCTTAAGATCCTTACAGATCAATATCCTCTCAAGCACCTATCAACCTATGAACTTAGAGAACTTTTAATGAAAGAACTAGAAAGCACTGTAGGAAAGAGGAAACCTGATAGAGTGCCAGGGTGGGTGGCATAAGTTTAATAAAAATATAGGACTAGAAGGAAAAATATTTTTTAACTACTGAGTAAATACTCAAAGGAAGGAATATGAGACAAATACGTAGAGTAGTTATTAAATTATTCTAGAAAAGGATGATTTGCAGAGGACTGCAAAGTTCTTGCCATCATGAACGGAGCACACCAAGATCCTTCAAGAAGGCCTGTCCCACATAGCCATTTTTGGAAACCTATAATACTTTGTAATGTAGATTATAAAATTGTTATTGAAGTATGTATGTTATGAGAAATTAATGAAAATACATCACATTTATGGGACTCCTGATTTGATAATTAAGGTTCTTAAAAGGGCATATGGGAATATGTTGGTAAGTTATTTAATAACTTGATAGATATGTGAAGATATTAAGGTAGAAAAGGGTAGAAAAGAAGGGTATTTTAAGGGGATAAATAATTGATTTGATTTTAAAAACAGAAGTACAAGACACATGGATAACGCATATGATTATGGTTAAAATCTCAGTGATTAAGTAGATTGTATCACCGTTTGGTGTTAGTCAACAATAAAAATATTTGTAATTATAGCAATAGCAGTGTTAAGGGATTTATTTGGTAAGATATGTCTTGATCATAGAAAAAGTAAGTGACATGGAGGAATAAGGATAGATGAAATATAGATGTTCTTCATGTTGCACTATTGCAGTCATCACTTGTGGGTTATCCCTGCTGGGTAGCACTCGGTCGGCCAGAATACCAGAGTCAATTCTCCCTGCATCTTCTGCTGTTCCTTGTAGACTGACATCAGGTCATCAGTGGTATAAAGGAGGGCAGCCGACACCATTACATCAGTCTTTCTTGCCATGGAGCCAGAAGCAGTTTGCATGTGTGTCAGTCAGTCATTACCAGAATTTGAAGTTAAGTACCCCGTTGGGGATCTTTTTCTTGCACTAACTGATGTCCGAAAAAGTTAACAATTGTCTCCACTGTGGAAAGCAAATACCACACAGAGACTCCCATACCTTGTGCATTACTTGTTTAGGCCCAGATAACAATGTTCCTTGTTGTCGGTTTTGCACCCTCTTTAACTTCAGGACCATTCGCCGTAGAGCAGAAGTTGTAGCCAGCCATTTCAGTAGCATTTCTTCGCACTATGAAATGGCATCCATCAATCAACATTCTGTGGATATTCCCAAAAAGAGAAAAGAAAGAGAAAGTCCACACAAAGTTAGGCCTTCTGAATCCCCTGCCCAGAAACTAGTAGTCAGTTCACAGGAACTCTGTGAGGCTCCTTCGCAGCCCTGATGCACATCTCTGTTACTTTGCAGGCCTCTACCAAGACCCTTTTGGAGTCTGGAATGCCTCCTGGAACTTCATCTTCTGATACGTTGGTAGTCTCCTCCTCTGTTGGGTCCGGAGCCACTATGCAGGCACTGGCTTCCAAGGAGGTCAGTCGCACAACCGATTCATGACAAAAAACGTCTTTGCTTCTGACTACCGCAACTCTCAGACCAATTGAGTTACTTAGGCCTAAAAGCAAGGCCACTCCAATGAAAACAGTCTATGGATGCCATCTTACTCAAGCTCCACCGCCTTAGTCACAGCTGTTAAAAATGGCAGAGGATCTCATCTCACTTATCAGGGGTAGCCAAACCACTCATTCAAAAAGAAAAAGGGATACTTCGCCTGAAATTCTGACAGATCATGACTCTGAAGATTCAGACTACTTAGACTCTGAAAAGGAACAACAACCTCTCACTTCCTTTGAGGATTCAGATGCAGAAGAATCCATTCCTTCTGCATTCCCCCCTGAGGATCTTTCCTTTGGGGAAACCCTACACACACTCAAAGAGCATTTCTACTGGGAGGCTAAAGATTTCCCTCAGTCAAAGAAAAGATTAAGAGAATTTCTAGACCTCCCCAACACAGACCCTTGGCCATCTCACCTGTTTTAAAGGTGGTGGAAGATGTCTTTAATGAATCTAGCCTAACACCTTATGCCCTCCCCCCTGTTCCTAGGAAGCCTGACAGGTATCACAGGGTGCCAGACTCACATAAGTACTTGTTTAAGAATCCTGCAGCAGACCCAGAGTTCATCATGCAGGGCCCCAAAGGGGCCAAGGCTAGTTCTTCCAAAAATCCGATACCCTCTGAAAGACTCCAGAGCTCTGGATAGATGGAGTAAGAAAGTGTACACCTCTGCAACCTTAGCCATTAGAGCACTCAACTGCCAGTTCCATATGCTAAAGTATCAGCAACATACCCTGGAACTTATGAGACAAACAATTTCTACCTTACCTGACAGTACCACTTCCAAAGAGTTAGCAGATCTGCTGCACTCTAGTTCTCAAGTGGCAAAACACTCCTTGCACTGTGGATATGATGCCCTTGAAGCCTATAGCAGGGCCACAGTGGCAGGGTCAGTCATTAGGAGGCATGCATGGTTAAAAAAACAGCCACTGCCTGAGCATGTAAAATCAAAACTGCTTGATATCCCCCTGGATAAGGAATGATTGTTTGGATCAAAAGCAGAGGACCATTTTCAAGAAAAAACTAAGTATAGCTCACATAATTTGGCAACGCATTATATCCCAGTGTGGTGATGTACATCCCAACCCAGGTCCAACCCTCCCCAGCCCTAGCATACTTAGCAAATCTCTCTTGCTGTCAACCATAAATCTCCAAAGCCTTACAAACAAGATACCTGAACTCCAGGCATGGATTTCACAAAACAACCCTGATATAGCAGCTACCAAAACCTGGTTGAAATCATATGTAAAGGACACGGAGTTTTTTTCCCCCAGGCTACTCATGATTGAGAGCTGATCGGCTGAACGAGAGAGGAGGAGGAGTGGCAATATTCTTCCCTAGCAAATATACTTTAATTCCGTACTGAAAACCAACACTCAACTTCTCCCCAGCCGAAGTACTAATCTCTATATTAAAACTTAACAACCATAAAACATTTGCATATTTGATCTGTATATTTTTCCAGGAAACAACATACCAATGTTAGAAAACATACTTGCCTGGACTTCACAAAACATAGATAATGAAACTATCATCTTGGGTGATGTAAACATTGATTGGCTAGACATTGCCCACAACATTCCATCAAAAAACATAAACCTTTACAACTTCTCCCAACTAATTGAAGACATCACTTGACCCCACAAAAATAACATTTGGGGCTCTGCAATACACTGGATATTAGTGCCCTACCCTTAACAATATCACCACTGCAGACATACTACCTAATACCATTAGCGACCACCACCCAGCATATACCCTACGCAAAACCACCCCAACCGTAGGGCACCACCAATACAAATCAACCAGAAATTTGACTAAGTTCCAACCATCCATATTTAATGAAACCTTAGCTAAAGTAAATTGAGAACCCCTGAAATCCCTGCCACTTACCGAGGTTGTTTTCTTTAACTCAATATTCCTAGACATGCTAAATAGGCAAGCATCCACCCGTCAAAATGAATAAAACATAACCATTCAAGCTGGCTCTCCAAATTCATCAAAGTCATGTCCACAACGGATAAAATCTGGAAATCATGGCAGAAAACAAAGACCCTACAACTCTAATACAATACAAACAGCTCCGTAAGCAGGCAAAGTATCTAATAACCAGTGATAAAAAAGGCCACTGCCTCCACCTACAAAGCCAACATAAAAATAATCCCAAAAAATTCTGGTCCTCCATCAACCATCTATTACATCCAGGTCCTCAAAGCAACCCCTCCCCTGACCCACACAACTTCTACTGATCTTGCCACCCTCTTCAGTTCCTACGTCATTGACACCATAGCTAACCTAACCACCACCTTTCCTATGGTTAACACCACCACCACCAAGACAGCTGATGACCAAACCATCCCAGAAAACAATCCTACACATAACTCTAACCTAAAATTCTCCCCATACCCATTGCCACAATAAAACTTTTACTTAAGTTTAAACCCTGTAATCTAGCCCCTGACAATCTACCCCCACATTTCCTGCAGCTAGCTGCAAACTCTATAGCTTATCCCTTCAGCATACCCATTAACAGATCAATTAGAGTGTCTCTTGTCCCGGACATCTGGAAAACAGCATTCATTCTCCCCTTACACAAAGGCAGCACCAACAGAGACACCACAAATGTTCGAGCCATAGCTATTCTCTCTCTCATACCTCTCTAAAATACTGGAAAAATGCATCCATGCTCAACTCCTCAATCACTTAGTTGAAAATCAAATTCTGTTACCCACTCAGCATGGCTTCTCAGCACGATTTCAGACCAGGACGCAGCACCACTACAACCCTCCTCCTTCCTTGATACAGTTAACAGGGCACGGGATTCTGGTAAAATAATCGCTTCTTTTTTCCTCGTCCTCTCCAAAGCTTTCAGTACCATTTCCCACATCATCCTCCTCTCTAAACTATCTACCATCCACATTTCCCCACCTACCCTACAATGATTCAATAGCTATCTCTCCAATAGGCAGCAATTCACCAAATGGCAACAGTCTTACTCTCCCTTCCTCGATACTTTCACAGGGTACCCCAAGGCTCCATAATTGGTCCTGTTTTATTTAGCATCTTTATTAACAACACCACTCTCCTGCAATGCTCAGTAATCCAGTATGCTGATGACTCTACAATAATATGCACTGCAAATTCCAGCTCTGAAGTCCAACAGATCACCCAGAATGCTCTTACCTTTACTGAATTATGAATGCTTAACAATCGTCTTGCCCTAAATCCCAAAAAAACTAAATTAGTAATTTTTACCCCTAAGAAAACCACTCCCCTAGATAAAAAAAAACTCTTCAGTATACAAGTCCAAGACAATACCACTATAGAAGTTGTCCCACACACTAAATTACTAGGCATTATTATAGATGAAAACCTAAACTTTGACCTACAGATAGTAACATAAAAAAACACATCAAAAGCTCGGTATGTTGTACAGGCACCAACACTTTCTTAGCCTCTCTACTAGACAAACCCTTGCAACTACATTTTTATTACCCTCTCTCCTTTATGCTGCCCCTCTCCTCACTAATATCCAAAATTCTACAAAATCCAAACTTGATGCGTTGCAACAGAATAACCAAATTTGCCACCAAGGCCAAATTCTCATCCCTCTACTGTAACTCACTGAAACAATTAGGCTGGTTGGAACTCTCCCACATCTCTCATTCACCCAGGTAACTACAGCACACAAAATAATCTACAGACTCACAGACTATCCTGCTCTCTCAACTCTACTTGCCAAATACCAACCCAGCAGGCAACTAAGATCTGAAAATCATCTTCTAAATGTAGAAAAGCCCACCTTACTGGTTGGTCAACTGCTCTACTCCTTCACTGTCGCAGAACTATGGAACACGCTCCCTCCTTCTATAAGAAACATGGGCAGCACCACCACCTTCAAACAAATACTGAAAAATCATCTCAACTTTTCCTGGCTATGTACCTGCTCTATAATCTCTCTTCCTTCTCCTTATATTATAATTAAATTCCTATGTGTTTTACTACTAGTGACTAATGATACTTTCTCCGTATTATTTTTTTTTTCTTTCATCACTTGTTATACTGGTACAATAATGCTGATTAATTTATCTCCATTTTTACCACTCTGAATTCATCTGGCAACCAGCTAAATTCCTGTTTTTATGTATATATATATATATATATATATATATATATATATATATATATATATATTGCAGTAATCATTACATTTGGGTAATCCTGCTGGCAGGTTGCCCTCACTCGGCCTGAATTCCAAAGTCTTGGGTCCTGCATCGGCTGCTGTCACCCCTTCCCTGACGTCAGGTCGTCAGGGGTATAAAAGAAGCAGCCGACACCATTTTCTTCTGTCTTTCTTGCCGGATGGTGCCCGAAGCAGAAGCAGTTCGCAAGTGCCGGTCGGCCGACACCTGAAATTTACGTGTTTGAGTTTCATAACCAAAGTCTTCAATAAAGCTAAGTACTCCGTTGGGGAAACCTTTTTCTTGCTCCAGACCGATGTCAGAAAAAGTTAATAATTGTATTACTTGTGGAAAGCAAGTACTTCATAAGGATTTTCATTCTTACTGTATTCCTTGCCTAGGCCCTGATCACAACATTACTGGTTGTCGGTTTTATGCTAGATTTAACCAACGCACTATTAAGCGTCAGTATGGTTTTGCTTTAAAGTATTTTGGTAGCTGGTTTAATTATACAGAAATGTCGTCGGATAGCCATCCAACTACTGGAGTTTACAAAAAACGCAAGGAAAAGGATAGAGAAAAATCGAGGCCCAAAACCGACGGCGAAGCTTCTCCTAAGCCAGTCGCCAGTTCGCCGGTTCTCAGTGAGGTGCTTTCACAGCCCCTGACACCCGCTACTTTAGAGTCGCAGGCTGCTACCGACTCCCATGTGGAGTCGGCCATGCCGCTGGATACTCAAGGTATTGGAGCCTCTGGCGCTAATCCTTCAGATGGGTCTGGAGCCGCTGAGCAGGTACCAGCTTCGGAGGGTGTAGTCAGACCTCAACATCTTTACATTAAAAAGACAAAGACTAAAGCACCTTCTAAAGCAAAGAAACAAACTCATGAGCCACGTGTGCAGGCCTCTATGCCAAAAGACAGATGATCAACATGGCCGAAGACCTGATTACCTTGATCAGGGGTTCCCATCCCCCTCCTGATAAGAGGCCTAGGCAAGACACTATGAATCTTCAGATCAGGTTTCTCTTTCTTCTGATCAGGGATATTCTTTACCCCCCTATGCGGATTCTGATGCTGAAGAATCTATTCCTTCAGCATCCCCTCCTGAGGATTATTCCTTTGGGGAAACCTTGCATACCATGAGGGACCATTTTCACTGGGAAAGTCAAGATTTTTCAGAATCTAAAAAGAGGCTCAGGGATTTCCTTTTACTAACTCAGCACAGGCCTCTAGCTATTCCCCTAGTGTTAGACATTGTAGATGATGTGTTTTCAGAGTCTAGTTTGACCCTGACTCTTTACCTCCAGCTCCTGTTAAGCCTGATAGATATTACAGGGTTCCTGACTCACACAAATTTCTTTTTAAAAACCTTGCTGCTGACCCAGAAACTATTTCACAGGGTCCAAAGGGAGTTAAGGCCTCAGCTGCAAAAACACAACCCCCTCTGACAGAGATTCAAGGACACTGGATAGATGGGGACAAAAGGTTTACACATCTGCAACTTTGGCTATAAGGGCCTTAAACTGTCATATGTTCAAGTATCAGCAATATGTCATGGGATTGCTTAAACAGAAAATGATGTTAAATTCTGAATGTGCTGAAAACAAAGAAATGCAGGATTTATTGCATGCAGCTGAACAAGTTGGAAAGCATACTTTGCAATGTGGTTTTCATTCTTTGGAGACCTCCTGCAGGGCTGCAGTTACGGGTTCTGTAATTAGGGGGCATGCTTGGTTAAAGGAACAAAATCTGCCTGATCATGTTAAAGTTAAATTACTAGATGCAGCATGAAACTTTGTTTGGTGTTAAGGCAGAAGAGGTGTTAAAGAAAATGGAAGACAAACCTAAATCTATGCAAACTGTTAAAGATTTTTTTACAAGTACAGCCACCTAGGTTTAGTAGACACTGACCTACAAAAAATTGGTCATTTCCAGTGTCAGACAGGCCTCAAAGGGGCAGATCCAGACACCCTAGGGGCAGATCCCAGACACAAGGTTCTTACAGGGCAAAACAATGGGGTGCGTCTACCACCAAAGCTGGAGAAGATAAAGCACAAACATACAGAAAGCAGTCCTAATGACTTTCCCCTGCCTGCACCAAGCACTTATCTTCTGGCAGTACCCTTAGGGGGAAAATTAGCACTTTTTGCTCAAAATTGGCACATTATAACCCAGGACAAGTGGGTTCTAAATATAGTGTCACAAGGCTACAAATTCCATTTCCATACTCTGCCAAAAGCAAACGGCTGGCCAGATCTGCCAAAAAATCAATGGACAGAAGCACAAAAGCAAGTTTCATTCCTCATGGACATGGGGGCCATTCAGCAAGTACCAGAGCAAGAGCAGGGACAAGGATTTTACTCGACTGTTCTTATTACCCAGAAAGGACAAGGCCTGGAGGCCGATACTAGACCTCTCTATTCTGAACACATTCCTGGATATTCCAAAATTCAAAATGTTGACTTTGTAGCAGCTTCTGCCCATGCTGGCCAAGAATGCTTGGCTTGTGACTTTAGACCTAAAAGAGGCATACGTGCATGTTCCAGTCAGACAGTCGTGCAGAAGATACCTCAGAGTCAAGGCTGGTTCAATGCATTACCAATTCTCTGCACTGCCCTTTGGCTTATCTACTGCACCCAGGGTCTTTACAAATTGCCTGGCACCAGTAATTGCATTTTGCAGCCAAAGAGGAATACAAATATATCCTTACTTGGATGACTGTCTAATCCAAGCAGAGAACAAGGACATTCTTCTTCAACATCTGGCGTTTGTGAAAAGACTTCTAACATGCCTAGGGTACACAGCCAACGAAAAGAAATCAAAACTAGTACCCTCTCAAGAGAAAACATTCCTGGGTGCAAGCTTGAATACAACTGCCCAGATGGCTTATCTCATGCCAGACAAACAAAGGCAACTGACTATCTATTTCAAAATGTTGGCAACAAAAGCTCAGTTATCTACAAAAAAAATTCTGCAGGCTTTGGGCTTCATGGCATCCTGCATCCTACTAATTCCATATGCAAGACTGCATATGAGGAAACTTCAAAGGTACCTAAAAAGTCTTTGGACTCAACATTGCCACAGCCTGGAAACAGTGATTACTCATTCCCTGCCTGCAACAGGAGTTTCGATGGTGGGCAAAGGCTTGTCACCAGAACAAGGGACAGCCATTCACATTACCCCCAGCCACGCACACACTAACAACGGATGCATCAGATTATGCCTGGGGGGCCCACATGGCAGGAAGATGCATTCAGGGCACATGGTTCACAAACCAAATGCATCTACATATCAATCAAAAAGCGATGCTAGCTGTTCAAAATACCCTGACAGCCTTCAAGGACCTACTTCATCCGGGACAACTACTGATAAAGACAGACAACATCACGGTCATGTGGTATATAAACAAGCAGGGGGGCACACATTCTTATCCCCTTTGCAGACTAGCTATGACATTGTAGGACACAGCTTTGACTTACCAAGTACATCTGCAGGCATAATTCCTACCAGGAAAGGAAAATACTGTGGCAGACTAACTAAGCAGAAACCTCATGGATCCCCACTAGTGGAAGCTGGATCCACAAATCTTCAGCATGATAACAAGGAAATGGGGATGCCCGGACATAGATCTATTTGCCTCTCCTCACAATTACCAACTAAAAAGATTCTGCACAAGGACTTATCACAGACAAGCATGGAAAGTGGATGCCCTATTTTTCAGCTGGAAAAACCTATCAGTATATGCCTTCCCTCCACTGCCTCTCCTCCCCAAGGTACTCTTAAAGGTCAGACAGGAGAAGCCAAATATGATACTGATTGCCCCCAGACTGGCCACGCCAGTACTGGTATCCAATACTAAGGAATTTGTCTCTATGCCCAGCTTGGAGCTTACCTCATATACCTCGTCTACTGTCCTAGCAAAACAATCAGATCCTGGACAACCAACTCAGGACATTAAACTTGGCAGCATGGTGGATAATGTAGTCATACAAAAAACACCTCAGTAAAGCTGTGATGGATGTCATTCTGGAAGCCAGAAGGCCTAGTACTAGAAAGTCTTATGCTGGAAAATGAAAGAGATTCTGGGCTTGGAACCCCAAGCTACCATATAGGTGGCAATCCACTAAGCACAGAAAAGGTTATCAGGGACCTGGGGACCCAGGTTGACAGTGGCCTTTCTTTTGACACTCACATTGCTAAAGTGGTTAGAAAGACCTTCTACATTGCCCACCTGATCATGAAGGGATTCACATCCAGATCTAGTGAGGTCATTGTTCCCCTGTACTCTTCACTTATCAGACCAATGATAGAGTACAATGCCCCATTCGGAATGTATCTCACCCGACATCTGCAGCAATTGGAGAGACCCCAAAAGTTCCTCACCAAAAGGATAAAGGGACTCCAAAATCTGTCATATGCTGCCAGATTGAAGAAACTCCAGCTCTATTCAGTGACATACCGTCTGCTCAGAGGTGACATGTGCCTGACATACAAGGCCATGTCCAACCCGGAATTAATGGACATGCTCCACCTCAAAAAATCCAAATCCACCAAAACCACTAGAGCAAGCGACTTAAACCTTAGCACGGATATAAATAGGAGGGATAGATTTATCACTCAGAGACTCCCTATGCTGTGGAATAAAATCCCGGTCCATGTGAGGCAGAGCACCTCGCTGACTCTGTTCAAGAGAAATCTAGACCTGTGGATGGGAGATCGTAGGTTTACCCCAGGAATCATCTCTGTGTCACTGCTGGACAGAGGCACAACAAACTAATGGGCACAGTATTTTTTCATATAAGGGGTGGCGTAAGCCACAATAATTTGGGCTAGGCTTATAAATGCCTTAGGGCAGATAGCCTAGTATAAACCTATGAACCTATGAACCTATGGAACCAGGCACAAGGAACTGATACAGCTGTACCAAATATTCCTCAGATTTTGCAATACTTAACTGAGATGCTGGGCAAAGGCCTATCTCTTTCATCAATTAAAATTCATGCCTCTGCCATTTTGGCTCATTACAATACAGAGCCACCATTTTTTCTCATTTTTTATTAAAGCAGTACCTCAGAGGAGCCAAAAATTTAAGGCCTCCAAGGAGATCACCAATACCTGCATGGGACCTCAATTATGTCTTGGAAAAGCTCACCCTGCCTCCTTTTGAGCCAGCTGCAACTGCTGATATAAAGTTCTTATCTTGGAAAACAGCTCTGCTCCTAGCAATTACTTCTGCAAGACTTTCAGAGCTACGAGTTTCAGAGCTACAGGCACTCATGGCTCTGGAACCCTTTATCATTTTTTATCCAGACAGGGTCTCTCTGAGGACAAACCTAACATTTATTCCTAAAGTGGTGTCCAGTGTGGCTCTTAACCAGACTATTCATCTGCCAACTTTTTATCCAAATCCACAGAACAAGGGGGAGAGAATTCTCCATTCTTTGGACATACACAGACAGCTTAGATTCTACTTGGACAGAACCAAAGCTTTCAGGGAGACAGAGCAATTACTAGTGGCATATGCTGCAGGATCACAAGGAAAGGCCATCTCAAAGCAGACTGTTTCTAAGTGGATAAGCCACTGCATTTGTTTCTGCTACTTACACCATGGAAAGCCAGTGCCTAAGGGCATTAGGCCACATTCCACCAGAGCTGCAGCCACATCAGCAGCCTTTCTCAGGGGAGTAGCAACCAGAGACATTTTAGAGGCGGCTATTTGGAGTTCAGTGCACACCTTTACAAAGTATTATCATCTGCCACGCTACTCCAAATACAGGGCAGGCTTTCCCACTGCAGTTCTGCAGGGCCTCATAGCCGCTCCTAATGCTGTTTAGCTCCATCCTCCCAACCATAGATTTGGGACTCTACCCAAATGTAATGACTGCAACAGTGAAACATGAATAACATACAACAGTTGTGTACAGTTACCATAAATGTAGATGTTCAAGTGTATTCACTGTTGCAGTTTAAGTTACCCACCCGCCATCCCCCTTTTTTCTGCTGAAACTTATCTTTCCTTCTCTGATTTATATTACCCTTGTGGTGTATTTGCTTGTAGATGAAGGTAAAGTTTATTTAGGTGCATGTATATTTATATATAAAATTTGGCTACCCTTTTAGGGGCCACCTGACATCTGGGGCAAGAAAAACTGAAGAAAATGGCATTGGCTGCTTCTTTTATACCCCTGATGACCTAACATCAACGAAGGGGCTACAGCAGCCGACACAGGACCCAAGACTTTGGAATTCGGGCCGACTGAGGGCAACCTGCCAGCAGGATTACCCAAATGTAATGACTGCAGCAGTGAATACACTTGAACATCTACATTTATGGTAAGTGTACACAACTGTACTTTTCTACTTCTGTACCAATTAATGTTTAATTTTTTTTCTGCATCTGTGTTCTTTTCGGAGCTTTTATCCCTGTGCCTCCACCGAAAATGGGCTCTTTTAGGCCCAGTGGACTTTCCCAGTAAACAAATGCAATAAATAAATAAATAAATAAATAACTTATAAAAAAAGATGGAGGATGAAGCTAAATTTATGCAAACAGTTAAAGATTTCTTGCAGGTTCAACCTCCCAGATTCAACAGAAACTTTCCTTCCAAGCACTGGTCCTTTCCAGCACAGAATAGACCTGGTCAAAGAAAGCCCCACAGGGACAGACCAGCTAGACCTGCAGCTCAGGGACAACAGAGAACAAAACAGTGGACCTGTCCCACCCCCACTGCAGGGAGTTCTAAGTCTACTCACTACAGTAAAACTTTGCAGTGACTCTCACCCTCCCCCCTCTGCCCCACTACCACATTGCAGAGGTTAGGAGGAAGGCTATCCCTTTTCAAAGAAAACTGTCTGTCTGTAACAAAGGACCAATGGGTCCTAAAAATTATTTTCCGAGGATAGAAGTTCACTGTCAAAGAAATCCCTGCTTTAAGAGGATATGGAAACTTACCTCCAAATCAGTGGGCAGAAGCTTTAAAACAAGTACAAATACTCCATGCTCAAGGGGCAGTGGAAATGGTACCCCAGGAACAAGAAGGTTCATAGGTTGGTACTAGGCTATCGGCCCTAGGAGCCTATACAAGCCTAGCCATAACAATACCCTGGATATTTCTTCCCACAATATTTACTTCTCTGGACCCCTGTCTAGCAGGGCAACTGACATGATCCCCGGGGTGAATTTCCTATCTAATCATCAAGGTTCCTTTCAAAGAGGGCCAATGAGGTGCTCTGCTTGACATGTATGGGGAGTCTCTGGGTCAGGAACCTCTCTCTCCAGCATGTTTTGTTTATTGTGATGACAAAATTTAGATCCCTGGAGCGTGTGGCTCTGAGGGATTGGGATTTCTTTAAGTGGAGCAGGTTTTTATTCATGATTGTTCAGAAAAGAGGGCACCTGGTGCCCCATCTTGGACCTGTCCACTCTAAACACATTCCTAGAGATCCCAAAATTAAAAATGTTAACACTATATAAGTTGTTACCTATGTTGTTCAAAAATACCTGGCTAGTCACCCTGGACCAAAAGGATGCCTACCTTCACATACCCATAAGGGAATCATGCAGGAAATACCTCCACTTCAGGGCAGGTTCACAACACTTTCACTTTCTGTGCTGCCCTTTAACTTGTCTACGGCTCCCAGAGTCTTCACAAAATGTCTGGCCCTGGTCATTGCCTTCTGCAGGCAGAAAAACATCCAACTTTACCCCTATTTGGATGACTGCCTCATCCAGGCAGGCAGCAGAGAGAACCTCTTGCAGGACCTTCTCTTTGTAAAAAATCTCCTAACTTCTCTAGGTTTCACCATAAATTAAAAAAAAACCTCTTTAATACCCTCCAGGCAGATCACCTGTCTGGGAGCTCTCCTGGACACAGCCTCACAAATGGTCTTTTTCTCCCCAGAAAAACAGAGCTTACTACCTCTTTATTTCTCAGTTGGCATTCAAAAAGCAGCTCACAGCAAGGAGATTTCTGCAAGCCCTGGGTTGCATGGAATCTTGTATCCTGCTGATGGCCCTAGCCAGGCTCTACATGAGAAAACTCCAGTGGTATCTAAAGAACCTGTAGTGCTAGCATTTTCAGTCTCTGGAGACCTCCCTCTCCTTTATTCCTTGCATAAGGACCGAGCTTCTTTGGTGGGCAAAGGCCTGTGCTCTAAACAAGGGCCTCCCCTTCACCTTCTTTCCCCAAGGGCAAACTATAACCACAGACACCTCAGACTTTGCTTGGGGCACACACTTAGGCAACAGGTGCGTGCAAGGCTCTTGGGACCACAGGCACCTACATTGGCACATCAACCTGAAGGAGATGATGACAATACACCAGGCTATTGCATCCTTCAAGGACCATCTAAAACCAGGGGTCCTTCTCATAAAAGCAGACAATACCACAGTCATGTGGCATGTCAAGAAGCAGAGAGGAACCCTTTATTGCTCTCTTTGCTGCCTAGCCATGAGCCTCTGGCAGACAGCACCTTGGGACTGCATTTGTTAGCCCAGTACATCCTAGGAGTGAACAACACCCTAGCAGACCATCTCAGCAGAACCTTCTTAGACCCCCACAAATGGCAGCTCCAAAGGGAGGCATTCCTCCAAATCCTACAGGCCTGGGGAACACCAGAGGTGGACCTCTTTGCATCACAACACAACCACCAGCTACCCAGGTTCTGCACCAGGGAGTTCCACCCTCCCTAGCTTGGAAAGTGGATGCCCTTTCATTCCTATGGACAAACTTCTTCATTTATGCATTCCCTCCCCTGCCCTTAATTCCAAGGGTTCTTATCAAAATGAGGGAGGAAGGACCAAAGGCCATCCTTGTAACTCCACATTGACCAAGACAGCATTGGTACCCCTTGCTGTTCGGTATGATCAAGGAATCTCCAGGGCCCCTGCCCCTAGTATTATACCTACTTACTCAAAAAAAGGGAAGATTATGCATCCACACTCAACATCTCACATCAAAATCTCAACATCTCCATATGGTTAATACCCCAGGGACAGAGGACAACTCTGTTAAGCAAATATGTCCTTGACATTATTAAGGAAGCCAGAAGGCCCAGCACCAGAAAATCATACCCAGAAAAATGGAAAAGATTCAACTCCTGGTGCCAGTCTAAAGGTAAAGATTGCTCCCAGACATACCTCCCCCTTATTCTGGACTACCTAGCGGAGCTTCTGGATAAGGGCTTATCCTTCTCCTCAATCAAAATTCACACCTCAGTCATTTCAGCACACTTTCAGTCTGAGCAGCCTTTGTTTTCCCACCCTTTAATTAAGCAATTCCTCAGAGGTGTATCTAACCTTAAACCTTCAAGACAGCCTCCCACTCCTGCTTGGGACTTGAACTATGTCTTGGAAAAACTGACATTGCCTCCCTTTGAGTCTGCTGCATCAGCAGACCTAAAATTCCTCTTTTGGAAGACTGCCTTCCTCCTGGCCATTATCTTGGCAAGAAGGGTCTCAGAACTCCAAGTCCTCATGGCCACAGAGCCCTTCATTATCTTCCATGCTGACAGGGTGTCCCTCAGGACTGATCCATCTTTTATGCCCAAGGTGGTATCAGATGTGACCCTAAACCAGGCCATACATCTTCCCACATTCTTTCCTAATCCTCAGAACAAAGGGGAAAGGATTCTGCATTCACTAGATGTGCACAGGCAGCTAAGATACTACCTGGATAGAACAAAGTCCATCACAAAGATGGACCAACTTTTAGTTTGCTTCTCCTCAAGGGCAGAGGGGAATCCTATTTCCAAACACACCATTTCTAAATTGATATCTCATTGTATCCATTTCTGCTACAACTTCCATGGGAAAGCAGCCCCTAAGTCTGTACAAACTCATTCCACCAGGGCAGCCTGTACTTCTACAGCCTTCCTTACAGAAGTTCCCACCAGGAACATCCTAGAAGCTGTCACTTGGACTTCTGCGCACACCTTCTCCAAGCACTATCACCTACCCCTGTTCTCCAAGGCTAGAGCAGGCTTTGCCTCTGCAGTCCTGCAGGGCATGCTTGCCCACTCCTAAGTAATTTACACATCCATTCTCCCTTTTTCTCAGCTTTGGGAATCCTCCCACAAGTGATGACTGCAACAGTGAAACACGAACATAGTACAGTTGTATACACTTACCATAAATGTAGATGTTCAAGTGTATTCACTGTTGCAGTCCTAATTTCCCTCCCTCCTTCCCCCTTTTTGCTGGTTTTCTATTGGAAAACAACTGGCATACCTGTGGCCTTTGGCTACCTGGCCCCCATGAGTATCTTCTAACAGGGGCTCCTACTGGTTAGGGCAAGAAAAACTGATGTAATGGTGTCGGCTGCCCTCCTTTATACCACTGATGACCTGACATCAGTCTACAAGCGACAGCAGCTGACGCTGGGAGAATCCTGACTCTGGTATTCTGGCTGACCAAAGGCTACCCAGCAGGGATAACCCACAAGTGATGACTGCAACAGTGAATACACTCAGACATCTACATTTATGGTAAGTGTACACAACTGTACTTTTTGATGAGAGAAATTGACAATGTAGCTATAAAATTTGGAAAGGAAGAAATAAAAACAATAGTGAGAAATAAGGAAGAAGATGTTTGTAACAGACATTATATAAGTTGTCCTATACAAAGAAAGCTGATTTTTTTTTTATGTTTTATTAGAATATCTAGGATATCTGTGTATATATTTTTATTCCTAATCCTTAATCCTTTCTTCATTTAGCATCTTCTGGGGGATCTTGACCAAATCTGATAAAGAAGAGGATAATATATGTTGTGAAAAAGACCGGGTTAGGTTGAATAAAGTCATTTATTTTCCTGCATTCTTTGCAGTGATGTTTTGTATTAGATTTGTTAAATAACAGATAATTATTTGACTATGAATATTTTGACTTTTGAATATATGCAAAACTTAAGAATTAAAGGATAAAAACAGGTAAGGAGATAATGGAATATTGTAAGAAAGAGTGTTTCACCTATATTATATAACCTTTGGAGAGACTTATAAAGAATGTAATAAAAAGATTTAAGAATGTTTACAATCAAATAAAGGGTCTTCAGCCATCACATAAACACTCCGTTAAGACACCACCCACAGCTAAACATAGTAACACTGTATCCAATGTCTCCACTACTAAGCTCTTAAGGCAAACCAGCAGGCAGCCAAATTTCTTGGTCATTGGTGATTCTGTACAGAGGCACACTGATGTCGCCTCACTAGACTGAGGACAGAGTCATGGATAGCTGCCTTTCCAGGGCTAGAATCTGTCAAGTCCCACTGGCACTCAGGTCATTGCACCACGAGTACCAGTATGACTCTGTCATAGTCCATGTGAGTGTTAATGACCTGATACCTACCTGCCTTTACTATATGAAATGAGACATGATCAAGCTCCCTGATTATCTGTCTCATTCAATTATGAGTCTATCACTGAGCAGTATACTGCTTTCTGCAAGGATGATGCCATGCTAGCAACAGAAAATGATTGACTTGGCTTCTTCTATCAATCCAGGGGGGTATATTATTTTTATTTTTACTCCAAGTTATTTTTATTGTTTTTTTTAATAAATAAATTTATAATTAATCCAATAAATGATAAAAGTAATAAAATTAAGTCAAAACAAAACAAATAGGAAAGAAATTGAACTGATGTAACAGTTTATTTTTGTTTCACATCCTTAAACAATAGATGCAGGATCCTGTAAGTAAAAGTCAATGAAAGAAAATGCTTTTTTCCAAGGATTATTAGAGAAAGGTTTAGGATAAATCTGGCATTTTTTTTTCAGATTCTTTGAAGGCTGTTTCTTTCAATAAAGACAGAATGTCTTCAAAAAATAGTGAGTTGGTTGATTTCCATTTCCTGGTAATGCATTTCCATGCTACAGCAAGGATAGCCTATAATGAAAAAAAACATTAACAGTCTTTAAAACACAGCTGTCACAAACATTAAATACTGAAAACTTTGATAGATAAAAGGTATCCGAAAATAAAAATCATTTATATTCACCATAATCAGTGGGAGAGGTAAGCAGTAGGTAGCCTGTCTACCTCGAGAGGAGTGGTTCTTGGCCCAGAAATTGTAGTTTATTGACCATTTGGACAGTTTGTCCGTCTTTCAACTTTCTGGTTTAAAAGACCACATCTGCGCTTGTTTCTCATCTTTCCTGTAACTAACCTACTGGGTAGCACTAGAAAGCCTTAAACTGATACAAGCCTTCTAGCTTAGAAGAGAGACTTTGGAGTGATAAATATATCAGTTTTCTGTACTTTCTTGCTGTACTTAACTGTTTTCCACCTAAACACAGATTTTCCAGTGTTTGTGATTTAAAAGCTTGTTTTTTTCACATATTGTACTTATTGACTGCCTGCACTTTTAAAAAGTTGTTTTTTGTTTAAATAATTTGTTTAACTGTTGTAGGCAACACACTAAAGTGCGATAGCCTTTACTGATTGTTTGTAGTCGTTTAAAGCTGTTTTAAGTGTATTTTTTACTGTTTTTGCCTTATTTTTTCAAACAAAACAATTCCTTGTTTCCTGCCTTTCTAAGCTAGTATAGTCCAGAATTCAGGGCTGTGATACTAGTTTCTGAGTTGTCCATACCTTACTTGGATAGAAGGAAGTTTCTCTGTTCACCTGTGAGAGAGGGGAGCTTAGAGCAGCCTATCTGTTCCTGGAGGAGTGGTTGCAGCCCAGAAGTTAGTAGTTTATTGGCCATTTTGGGCTAATTTCTATCTCTTTCATTTTTCTACTATAAAAACCATGTTTGCACGGTTTTGCATGCCTGACAATGCCAGTTAGCTACAGTTAAATTATTCCTGGCTCCACTAAGTCTCCTCTTCAGTTTTTCCCTTGAAACTAGTCTAACTCTCAACCTAAGCACTCAAAAAGCATCCTACAGCCCAGCACTTGCTCAGACCTAATAGCAAATACTAATATACCCTGACACTTGATTGCCCAGTAGGGCAAGGCTCTTTATTCACCCCTCACCAACCAAGTGACTAAGCAGCTCACCCTACTATTCAGGCATGACCAAAGGGCAATTTCAGGTGTACTCTTCAGTCCAGCTGGTGAATCTGGGTATCCTGAGGCAATGTTACAACTACCTCATGTACACAGACAACCCTCTCCTACCACAAAACACTAACATATGCGAGAGATGAAATTATACAGCCAAACTGGAGGCTAAGCTGTCTCCACCCAAGGCTGGAACAGACAATCAAGAGGATAAGGTTAACACTTGCACCACACCTCCAGCCACACATAGACCTACTAAAACAGCACTGGCTAAAAATGCACATAAATACACAAAATCATACTTGGAGGCTCTAAATGAAAATCTGCAAAAGCTTCAGAGACCTCCAAAGCAGACACCCAAACAACCTGCACCTCCTGTCACAAACCAGACAACACATAAAACACAAAATCAGTGTGCCGGACAATCACAGCCCTTAAGGCGAAGTAACATACCTAACACACTAGTAATAGGTGACTCTATAGTCAGGCACACTGACGTCCCACTCACTAGGCTGGACAAGCAGAAGGTTACTGTTAGCTGCTTTTTGGGAGCCAGAATCTGCCACATAACACAAGCACTCAGGTCACTCCAGAACAAGTACAAATATGATTTTGTCATTGTTCATATTGGTGTGAATGACATGAGATGTACCTCCCTGGACTACATGAAAAGAGACGTGGAAGAGCTCTCTGATCATGTAGTCCAGGCTGTTATGACCCTGACCCTGAGTAGCATCCTGTCCTTACCAATAATGATACCTCAGTATAAAGAAAAAATGATGAATTTCAACAATTGACTAAGCTTCTGGTGTCATTCAAAGGGTATCCAGTGTCTGTCAGCCTGGGACGACATGCTCGACAAGCCGCGTTGCTTTGCAAGAGATGGCTTGCACCTGTCACCCCTAGGCTTTCGAATACTGGCCAAGGCTCTTGCTGGCCCCATAGTGCCTTTTTTAGGCAAGGCTCAAAAGTCAAACCCACCTCCGTAAACAGCACAATTAACAAAAAACTGAGGGTTATGCTACTCAACACCAGGAGTTTAAATCTCAAAATGCACGTGCTTGAAGCACTCCTCAGTATGGAGAACGTTGACATCTGTGCAGTAACTGAAATCTGGTTCAAGGGTCCAGAGAGCACCCCAGCACTACCGGGCTACAACTCATACCACAAGTTTCGGCCACAGAACACTGACCGAAACACAAAAGGAGGGGGTGTATCCATATTCTTTAAGGATATCTACACCTCCAGGTTAGTGGCACACCATCATACCTCTGAGATCATCCATGTGCAACTAACATCGGGCAAATCTGCAGTGCAAATTGTGGCCTGCTACAGTTCACCCTCCATGACCCGGGACCACCACTCCACCTTTCTGGAGACACTGGAAAACGTGAAGGTCCTACGAAACACCCTGATATTGGGCAATTTCAATTACCCTGACATTAACTGGGAAAACTACTCGAGTACAAACTCCCAGGCCCAGTGCTTCCCCTGGAATTCATCAACTCAAATGCCCTGGATCAGCTGGTAAACTCCCCTACCAGAAGTGAAAACATATTGGACCTGGTCATCACCAACATGGGCGACAGGTGTTCCAAACTGGAGGTCAACCCGTCACTGGTTAGATCAGATCATAAACTAATCACTCTGCATGTCCACACCCCCCATCACCACCCCCAACTAAGGAAACCACAGTAAAAAACTTTTCTAAGACAGAGGTGGTAAATTTCACAGCCCCCACGCTAAAGGATAACGCTGCCCAAGATGCAGAAACCTTTACAAATGCACTCTATGAGCACCTACAAGGATGCATGGATCATGCCATCCTTAGCAAAACCAAGACTCACTCCTCTAAGAGAAGGAAACCAGTTTGGTGGACCCTTACCATAAACAGGCTATACAATAGAAGGAGGAAACTAGTTCAGAAAAAAAGCAAATCCCAAGAAGGAAAGACATCCCTGATCAGTATCACTAAGAAACTAAGGTCCCTCATAAAATCATCCAAGGCTAACTTCGAACGAAAAATAGCCAAGGATTCAAAAGATAACCACAAAGCCTTCTTTAGCTATTTTAAGAATCTAAGTGGCAACTCACAGATATGCACTGAACTGGTGCAAAATAGCACAAAATATACTGAATTACTGATATTGCCAACATCCTGACAGATAGATTCAGTGCAAACTTCACCCCCCTTTCACCCCCAAAAGGGCCCACAACAATACTGGAAAAGTGTAGTGCCCCGGAAATCAGATGCACAGGTGAAAACAGCACTTTCAGAAGCCAAAAACACAGTGTCAATGGGGCCAGATGGTGTCCCAGGCTGCATCTTGCATGAACTACAGAACGAATTAACCCCCCACCTAAATACACTGTTCAACCTCAGCCTCTCCACAGGCTACGTGCACGTAGAATGGCACACAGCAATAGTTATTCCTCTCCACAAAGGAGGTGCCACAACTGACCCTGGTAACTATCGCCCCATAAGCCTGACTAGCCTGGTCTGCAAGGCTATGGAGCGCATAATCATGGAACGCATTAACAAAGACATTGGGAACCTCCAAACACTTGACCCAGCCCAGTTTGGCTTTGTTAAAGGCAGATCCTGCCTACTAAACCTGGTTGACATCTTCGAGACAGTCACCAAGGCCATAGATGAAGGAAAGGTGGTTCACACAGCCTACCTTGACCTTGCCAAGGCTTTCGACACCATTCCCCACTCGAGTTTTACAGAAAAACTCACCAGCCTGAACATAAACCCCTACGTCACGAGATGGGTTGCCAACTGGATTACAGACAGGACTCACAATAAGAATAGCGGGCTCCAGGTCCGACTCTAAACCAGTCACAAGTGATGTCCCACAAGGCTCGGTCCTGGGACCCCTATTGTTCGGCATATACTTGTCAGAAGTACAGGCAAACACAGGAGGACTATGGCTAACTAAGTTCGCCGATGACTGCAAACTGGGAGCCATAATTGACTCTCCGGCTGACACGGACATCCTCCAAAAGGGCCTTACTGAGACGGGCACCTGGTGTCAAAGTCATGGCCTCAAGCTAAATGCCAAAAAATGCATAGTCATCCCGTTTGGGGAAAAACAAAACACCCACGAATTACCACATAGGTGGCAGCCCCTTTAATACAGAAGTGGTAATAAGAAATCTGGGGACCCAGGTAGATAGTAATCTCTCCTTTGACAATCATATTGCCAAAGTAGTTAGGAAATTCTTGTATGTGACCCGTCTAATTACTAAAGGGGTCACATCTAGAAATAGAGGATATAGTGCCCCTCTACTCATCACTCATCAGACCCATCATAGAGTACAATGCCCCATTTGGGATGTACCTCACAAGACACTTCCAACAGCTGGAAAGACCACAAAAGTACCTCACCAAGAGGATTACTGGCCTCAAACATATGTGCTATGCAGTCCAACTGAAAAAACTCTGGCTATACTCAGTGGCATATCGCTTACTCAGAGGTGATGTTTACCTGACTTACAAAGCCATGCCAAACTCCGAATTGATGGACATGCTCCACCTAAAGAATTCGAAGTCACTGCGAGCCACTCGGTCTAGTGAGCTAAACCTCACCACAACAATAAATAAAACGTGCTGGAGGGATAGATTCCTGTCACAGAGACTCCCCATGCTTTGGAACAAAATTCTAAACATTAGGCAGAGCCCCTCACTAACACTCTTCAAGAGAAACCTTGACGAGTGGATGGGTAACAGAAAATACACCCCTGGGATCACTTCATTGGCTCTGCTTGATAGAGGATCAGTTAATCAGTCAATGGGGTGGCGAATGCCGACACACTCTGGCTAGGCTTACAAATGTGGAAATTCAGGATACAAAGGCTGTGTCACTTATAATTAGGACTATTATATAGCCAATTTCGTATACAAAATTCCAATAATTCATGTACCACGCCATTGCAGGTATTAAAACACACTCGGAAAAATAATTAACCTAGGTT
>NC_056732.1:1730108848-1730213120 GCF_019279795.1 Protopterus annectens
TTCAGCATGTTCTCTATTTTCATTATATAACTGTTAGTATCTGTAACTAATATCCCCCACTGTTGTTAGTCTTCATAACACATCTAGTTCTGTCATTGCTCAAATTCTATATTCTTTAAAACATTATAAAACTTATGTTTAAGTGGTTTTCTTAGAGCCTTTCTTATATCGAGCTTGCAGTTTGTCTCGAATGCTGCAAGTGTGAGATTCAGTGGGGGGCAAAAACTAATGGGTCTTTTAATTTATTCTTTTGTTGGGTTTATCTCCCGCCATGTTATTTTTCTCTTGAAAGAAAAGTTTCATATTCAACTTCCTCACATACATTTTTAAATCAGAGATGGTCTGTATCTCATTGCTCCTTCCCCAAGGTATGAATGTAAGTCCTTTCTTCAAGTGCTGTTAATGGTTTCTTTGAATGATTCCAGAACCTGGATGCTAATTCCATCTGCAGGCTCATGGCCCTGATGAGTAGAAGTTGTTGTTCCCCAGGTACCTCATCTATCTCGACCCTGTCCACTGCTTCCTCCACCAGTTGCTCTGGTCCTCCCTCCATGGGTTTAGATGGTAGTTCACTTCTCTTGGGTACCTCTGACATCAGATGCAAATGCTAGAGGAATGCCTTATCCAAACATTTCTTAGAGCACCAGAGATATTCTGGTTTTAAATTTATCATACTAGACTGTGTGGAGATGGATGATCTTGAAAGTGACATCAATGGTGTGTTGGAGAAAAAATAATTTTACTGGCAGCTGAAATTAAATGCATTCAGAAAACCAGAACTTAACTACTATTGCTCTATTAAGAGTGTGTTTAATTTACATAAGCTGCCACATAATCTATAAAGGTTTCTCTTTTTTGAGGAAATATTGTTATGTACTAAAGGTACCAAACATGTGTAGAATGTGTATAAATATATATATGTTTAGTTATTTAACCTAAATTCTGCTTAAATTAGATTTTGCATACTCTTGTACCACACCAGAGATTTAAACGCTAAATTCAAAATACACACTTTTTTCATGCCACTATTACCATAAAGTCTTGGGCATACTGGTTCATGCCCATGTCCACTCATACACATACCTGCACACTTTTATACATTACTAGTTTATTTTATCTACTGTTTTCAGTATTTTTGTGCGTTTTTTTTGCTGGTTTTCATTGTAAACATTTTTTGGGGGGATGGAAACAAGAAAACTATAATGACAGTTTTTTCTGAGCTGTGAATAGCTTTTTTATGCACATTAATACATATAGATGTATGTTTATCAGATATTATTACACAGATATATATTTATTTTATAGTGTTCTAATTAAATAATATTTATGGTTAGATAGCTATGTGTGTTTTTATTGTATTTATCTAGTTAGCTCTTTTTACTTATCTACTTATGTATATGATTTTAGTTCTTGTCACAGAACTGATGAAGGCTTTATTGCATTAGTTAGCTAAAAGAAATTTTAGTTAAAGGTCAGTCTTTATATATATATATATATATATATATATATATATATAGTGAGGGACTGTGGGTTAGGGGTGGGTTAAGTGAGTTAGGGTTAGGGTGCAGGTAGGGTAAGTGTGCGGTAGTGTCGGACCTTAGGGTTAGGGTTTGGGTTAGGGATAGTGCATATGTTATGTAGTGTACTGTGTTGTTTACGTGTAGTGTGTTGGTGTAATGGTTTTCGGTGTTTTGCGTTGTCGGCGTTTTATGTTTTCGGTCTTTTCGTTTCGGTCATTAGTGTTTCGGGCAAACGCGGTTTCGAGGTTTTAAAGGTGATCCATATATATATATATATATATATGTGTGTGTGTGTATGGGCTCCCGTGACATGGTCGAACTTTCAAAATGCCGACAACCATATGGCCGACACCATATGATTGACATTTGAAAGGTTGATCATGGGGAACCAGCATCTCTCTAAAGCACAGAATGAAAAGATTTCCATTTCCACACTTTAGTGCGATCTCAGAGTTGGTATATTAAAGTTAGGGGGTTGGGGCGGTGGAGCATCATGAAAGTAAGTTCTTTTTCTTTTTTTTTTTACTTATTTAATATGTTCGACATTTCAAATGTCGATCATATGGTGTCGGCCATATGATTGTCGGCATTTTGGAATGTCAGACATATCAAGTAGATCCATATATATATAATGAATGGGTTAATAAATGGGTAGTATTTTTCTTAACTAGGATTTAGTTTGATCTAATCAGTAGTAGTGTGTGGGGGTGGGTAACTGCTTTTCTTAAATGCACTTTTACGGCCCTGTTTATATTGTTTGCCTGGAATAGGCTGGTTTAAAATTAAACAATGCATATATTTTCCACACCTACTTCTAAGTGAGTAAAAGCTGATAAGTTTAACATTGCACAGTATTTCAGATTTATATTTTTTTGTTATTGAGGATTGCATGTCTGTGACAAAAGCTTGTTGCTTTAGAACACTACCTGGTTTTCATGAGTTTTGGAAATTACTGTGTCTGAGCTCATCAATAAAGTTATAAGACTACTAGTTTTTCTGTTTTTTATTTTTTTCTCAACACTTGTGTTGGTGAGGTTGGAACTAGGCTGATTCCAGAAATGTTCATTTTTTACATTTGCCAATAAAGATTTCAAAAGAATTGAGACTTGTGTGCCTTTTTTGATTTTAAGACTAAGGCCTTAATTTGACTCTTAGATTCATTCAGACAAGATCTTTGAGCCTAGGAATGACTGCCTAGGCAGGAATCGGGAAAGAAGAGAGGCTCCAGCCAAACTCATCCAACTGAAAAACTCAAGTATAGCAGAATGTGGGAAAAGGTAGGATACTAGTTAGCAATAAGTTAGCAATAAGCTATACTTTACTGGGTACGACATGGATGTATACACTGTATTTTATATTTTATATAGTATATATTTTATATAGCATATATCATGGACAGAAGTGGGTTAAAAATAGATAAGACAACTGGTCACACAAGTCCCAGGATAAAAATGTGACTAATCCGTATGCATACTGGCTCCAGAAATGGAAAAAAATGACAGTGTAGAATCTTCCAAGACACAAACATTCCTAGCCAGGCTCGGGGGAGGATACCTCCCCCACACTGTAGAAGATAGCAGTAGTCCATAAAAACTGATAGGCCAGGAATGAGTCATAAAGATGGTGGAATGGACTACTGAGGATAAGAAGACATTTTGTATTGTTAGTATTATGCGAGAAGCCCAGAAGTTCCACATGGAAGATATTCAAAAATATTGAGAGAAATAAGAGGAAAGAAATATACTAACGTAAGAAAAACTGTCAAAGCTTCAAATGCAAATTTGTGTTCATTAATACAACAGATGCATGACAAACATTATATAGACAAAGAAACGTTGTGCTGTTTTGAAAAAGGATCAACCAAGGAAGTGCAAAAAATATAAAGAACAAAACCTAGAGATTTTTGAAAGGCATAAAAAAATAAACATGGACATAGGAAAGCGAGAGATGTCATATGTTGCAATATTTATGCAAAGGAGAAAGCCAAAGTATTCAATACAAAAGAGCAGCTCCAAAGATATTTGTAGAAAGATATAGGCAAAGGCAACCCGATATGGAAAGTTTCTCAATACGAATGATAAGATCACAAAGAGGGAACGTAAAAAAGAAGATTACTATAGTAAAGTACATACAAGTTAAACAAACAGAAGCTGAAGTTATGGAATACCTGCAAAGTGAAGGATTTAGTGTAGAAATTCTAACACAGGTTATGTGACAGCATGATGGAACAACGAGTCCCCAAAGTAAGGAGAAACAAGAAGATTGGGAGACATCTGAAGAAGAAATATGAACATGGGAAGGAAAAAGAAATTTAACATGGTGCAATATTTATGTAAAGGAGAAAGCAAATCAATACAAAAAAGCACCACCAAAGATATTTGCAGAGAAATACAGGTAAAGGCATCTGGATATGGAAAATGTAACAATACAAAAAATAAGAAAACAGGGGGAAAGGAGAAATGAGGATTAGTAATGGTGAAGTTAAAAAAATAGAAACTGAAGTTATAGATTACCTGCAAAGTGAAGGATTTAGTGTAGAAAATCATACTGTGTAATGTCACAGCATGATGGAACAAATTAAGGAGAAACATAGGATGTGGGAAGCATCTGATCACTTGCTACATAAAGATTATCTGGAGCTTTCCACATCAAATGAGTGCAAAAGTTCAGCTGGAGTTGCACAGAAAGTGAAGGAGCAAGAGACACTGGCAACTCTTGATGCTGACAATGTTGTGTCGTGACAGACAAGTGAATTCTCATGTAAGAGAGCAACAGATGATGCAGGATGCAGCTGAAGAGAATGTGTCACAGGAATATGTTCAGGAACTTTCTGTAGAATACCAGCAGCAAACAGACAGGAAAGCATGTGCCCTCAGTTTAGAAGAAAATATTCTAAGGCAAGAGTTGCTTGATTTAATAGAGATGGATAGACATATTAAGATAAATTAAAGAAAGATTACAGAAAGTCAGTAAGACCCAAAATATCAAAATATTTAGGAGCTCAGTTGTCATAATGGTTAAGGTCTTCACCTCCCATGCACAAGGTTTGATCCTGACCTCTGACCAATGCCTTTTTGGAGTTTGCATGTTCTCCCTGTGTCTCTGTGTATTTTCTCCCACCTCTGAAAAATATGCTGAGTGTTTCCATCTCAAACTCACAAATGAATGGAGCTGTGGGCAGCAACTCAGAATCTACATGGTGCCCTGTAGGGGGAAGAGTTGTACAGACCAACTACTTTGGGCATCTACTGCGGTGTGCAGTATCCTCAAGATAGGAGAACATGGATCACAGATTTTGGCAGGGCTAGCCACTCAATGGTGTAAAATCTGGCTCTAGGTGATTCGGTTATGTTGACTAATGTCATCAAAAAGGGGCATGAGTAGAAACTAGTGATAAGTGGGTGAGGATCCTGCCTACTCTGACTTACGCTAGGGCCCATGCTAATGGTGGGAGGGATATATGCATCCCTATTGGCCACTATGTGCCTACCAGAAAGCCCAGCAGCCCTGGGTCAATAAGCTACTGGCCAGCTGGTGTCTAGTTGCCCAACCTGGGTTACCTGGGATACCTCTGTTGAGCGAAAGATGGACGTAAAACCAATCACCCTGCCAAACATGAACTAAGAATTACTACATTTAATGTAGGTTCACTGACAGGACACAGTTTGGAAGTGGATGACATGATGATATGGAGGAGGCTGGACATCCTATGTATCCAAGAGACAAGATGGAAGGGCAGTGCAGCAAAGCCACTTGGCTTGCGAACCAGAGTGTACTATTCAGAAGGGGGACAGGCTAGAACTGGTGTGGGAATTATGGTAAGAGAGAGGTTTGAGAAAGCAGTGAGAGATATCATGAGCTTTAATGACAGACTCACAGCAATCATGCTCCAGTGTAATGACAGGGCAGTATTCATAATCTCAGCCTATGCCTCACAACAGGGTTGTGATAGTGAGGAGGAAAAGAGTGCATTCAGACAGCAGTTGTAGGACCTATTAGATAAAGCAGGACAAAATGAATTAGTGTTGATAATGGGTGACTTGAATGCACCTATCGGGACAGACAGAACAGGATATGAGGACTGTCTCTGTCCATATGGGTGGGGCAACAGGAATAAAGAAGGAGAGACCCTTCTAGTTTGGCAAATGGCTTGATAGTTGCCAAGACATGGTTCAGAATCAGAGACAGTCACAAGATCACATAGAACTTAGGTAGACTTCCTCCTAGTAAGGGAAAGGCATTGGGGTAGAATTCATGACTGCAAGGTCAGCCCCAGTGAAACAGCTGGCCCATAGCATAAACCACTGGTCACCACAATCAGCTGCAAGCAGTGGCCAGGAAGGCTCTAAGATCAACAGAGACCAGGCTGAAGACCTGGAAGTTGATTGGAGAGAAAGTAGAACTGAAAAATGTATTTTAATTAGCGTGCTCTGCTCCTATGCCTGCTGGAGCCAAAGTCTTCTTAAGACACACAGTCTTGCTGTGCTGTTTACTGCTGAATCAGAGACACATAGCTTTGCATGACTCCATCTGTAGTCTGTTTAAAACACCAAGCCTTTTAAATTGCACACTGATAAAGAAATGTATTTTGCAGCTATAAGCACAGTTACATATAACTTATTTTATAATAAACCACACGTAGTCTGTCAGATTTGTAGCATATATTTACAAAGTTTTCCTTCATTACAGATATGAATGATGACTTCTACAAAATACCTCTCTCTGTCCTTCTCTCACATAACCAAATTACTACAATAGTTATATATAGAGCTAGTCACGCACATATTTCCTCTTGGTATATTTTTCTGTGGGAAGTCACATCTATTGTCCTGTCAGCAGTTCTGCTGATGTGAAAATACATAAATGCAACAGAAGAATGAAAGGAAATGTCTGTTCTGTTCCTACTGGAAAAACATCACGTATTGCTGAATTTATAAAAAGGATGTCTGTTAATAGATATTTGTTCTGCAAACATGAGAAAATCATGAAATGCTTGCTTTCCAATATTGCTTTGTTAGACATTTTCTTTTTGATGCTGTGAAGAGAAGCCTGTCTGTTATACATATAGTATGAATGCACATTTTAAACTCTATACATATATTCAAGCAAACATTTGCTTTCAGCATGTTTACAACAGAATTAATTTCAGCCTAATATTCATATCTAACAAGAACAGTTCAAGGAAGTACAAGAAGAGGAGGAAATAGGTGGAGGTGAAGAACAAGAATGGCAGTGCCTCAAAACAGCAAATGTGAGGACTACAGAACCAGATATGTGTCTGAGCCAGGTATGGAACTAAGGTACATAAGGAAATGTGGTGGTGGAATGCAGAAGTCCATGAAGTCCTCAAAAGAAAGAAATGTGCAAGTAAAAATGGGAGATAGGAAAGACCAACCAGGCTATGAAAGGATACTGGTTGCCTAACAAAGAAGCTAAGAAAGGAGTTGCAATAGCAAAGAATAGGGCATCAGAGGCATTCTATCAGCTTCTGGAAAGTGACTCAGTAGGTAGCACAAAGAAACTATATCAGGTTGCAATGCAAAGACAAAAAAATAAAGAAGACAGTCAGACACCCCTCAGAAGGGATGCCAGCAACAACCTACTCACCAATCCACAGGACATCAAAGGCAGATGGAAGGAGTATTTCCAGCAGCTTCTGAATGAAGAAAACCCCACAGAAGCTATACTGCCTCAGAAACAGAATACAATGAGACAGGAGGAGGAGCCCACCATAGAAGAAGTAAGAACAACACTAAGGAAAATGAAGTAAGGGAAAGCAGCAGGCTCAGACGAGGTCACAGCAGATATGATAGAGATGCTGAGGGAGATAGGGGAGAAATGGCTGCTGAGGGTACTCATAGCAGTGTGGAGAGAAAGGTGTATTCCAGATGACTGGAGAATAAGCATACTCGTGCTAATATACAAGAACATAGGTAAGAGCCACAACTGTCGGCAGTAGAGAGTAATTAAACTCCTATCACATTGCATGAAAGTTCTGGAGACGGTGATTGATAAATGGATATGCAGAGTAGTAGAATGTAAGATGGGAGACAAGCAGTTCAGATTCAGATGAGAATGTAGTGCAATTGACTCAAGGTTTGTAGTGAGACAGATAATTGATGAGAACCTAGAGATGAGGAAAGAGCCCAACTGGGTATTCCTAGACTTGGAGAAAGCATATGACAAGGCCCCAAGAAAGCTGATCTGGGCAGTACTGTGGTGGTTTAAGTCCCAGAACCATTGGTAGAATTAGTGCAGGCTATGTACAAGGACCCAATGACTCAAGTATGAACAGTGTTTGGCCTCACAGAGGGTTCCCAGTGGGAGTGGGTGCACACCAGGGTTCAGCACTGAGCCTACTGCTGTTCATACTGGTGACAGACTACATTAGCAAACAGGACAGAGGGGACAGATCAACAAAGTTGCTGTATGCAGATGATGTGACATTACAGGCAGACTCTGAGCAAGAACTTCAGCAAAGGCTAGGAGAATGGAATGCAAATCTGAAGGCACATGGGATGAAACTAAGCACAGATAAGATGGTGGTAATGGCAGCAAATTAGATAAATTAGAAGACATTGAGAATTGAGCTAGAAGGGAAGATAGTGAACAGTAAATAGCTTCAAGTATCTGGGAAAGGTGGTTGAGGAGAAGGGAAGTCTGAATGAAGAGGTCAAACCTAGAATCATGGTGGCTGCAGCAGACTGTCATAGAGTCTCAGGTGTAGTCCATTACAGAAGAATGCCAAAGAAACTGAAAAGTAAGGTATACAAGACAATGGTGTGAGCAGTACTACTGTATGGTACAGAAACCTGGGCAACAAAGGCAGAGCAGATGAAGTTAGAGGTGATGGAAATGAAGTGCCTGAGAAGGGTGGTAGGATGCACACTGAGAGACAGACAAAGAAATGAAAACATAAGAGCAGAAGCCAAAGTAGCTCCAATTGCAGAAAAGATCAAAGAGAACAGATTACAGTGGTTTAGAGACACGTGCAGAAAAGCAGGAGACAATCTGGTAAAGATTTGGGACAGACAGGAAGAAGGTAAGAGGAAAGGATGTTCACCAGAGAGGTGGATGGATTGTGTGAAAGAAGATCCACGACAGTTAGGCATGAGTGTTGAAGAAGACAGGATTGTGGCACTGAATTGAGAGAGATGGCAACAGTTAACACAATACCCCGACCCCATGTAGAAACTGGGAAAAGGGGTGCTGATGATGATGATGATGATGATGATGAATACTGCCCAAAGTGTTAGAAGTATGATAAAAGAACTGAGCAAAGTAATCAAGACTTTTAACATAAATTCCTGTATTATAAATGCAGTAAATAGGCTTTATTAATGTGCAGCTAAATTAATAACAGGTAAAGTCTTACCACAAAAACACAGGACAATAAGAGAAAGGAAGGGAAGAAATCAAATGGACAGTGCAGTGGTGCAGCGGTTAACATTGTTGCTTCACAGCAAGGGGGTTCTCCAGTTCAATTCTCGGCTGGGGTACCTTCTGTGCTGAGTTTGCATGTTCTCCTGGCGTTTTCATGGGTTTCCTCCAGGTACTGTGGTTTCCTCCCACATTGTAAAGACATGAGATTGGAGTGTTTCTCCCTGGGCCTCTGCTGAAAATAGGATCTGTGGAGCCTAGTCGGACTTTCCCGGTCAACAAATGTTAAATAAATAAATAAATGCCATCATGGAAGTATCAAACAGAGAAAACTATAAAAGCAGTTAAGAGAAGAAGTGTCTGTGTTAGAAGAGTACAGAAAAGGGAACAGATCAAAAATACTTATAATGCAGTGTTCAGAATCAGAACAGACCAGGATCACACACTATTGTAAATAATAACCTAAAGATATCAGCACCATCAGAAAAACTGAGAATATATGATGATAAATATGAAGGAAAAGTATAAAACAATTCATTGATGACTGAAAATGTCTTATGGAGAATGGGGAAACATTGCAAAAGAAATAAAGCCATCACAAAAAAAAAAAAAAAAAAAAGCAGAAGAAATAAACACTCTTTGGAGAAATATCTAAGAAGACTGTGGAACATAGCAAATATAGTCAATGATTAGATGAAGTAAAAGAAACAATAAGAAGTTTACATATACAGCATATGAAATGGAATGAAGTAATGGCCAGAGCAACTGAAAAAATTAAGAAAAGCTCCTAACTAGAAAAATTCAGACTCAGATGCAGTATCTAACGTCTGGATAAAAGTATTAGCATCTTTAAACAAAGATTTAGCCCTGAGTAAGAACTATTTATATGTGCATCCCGAACAGACACCAACCTGTTTAACAGGAAAAATGTTACTTCTCCTCCTGAGTAAACCTGCAAGCTATCCTAAAAACTATAGAGCAATAACTTGCCTTCTAGCGATGTAGAAATTCTAGGATGGACATATAGATGAAAAGATCATTTGTTTTTAAAGTCATAATGGAGAATTGTAAAAAGGGAAAGAATATACTGTAAATACGGCATGGATTGATTACAAAAAAGCATGTGACAGCATCCCACAGTCATGGATAAAGGAGTGCTTACAGATGAAGGAGATACACCCTACATTGATCATGTACAGTACAGTGACAATGAAACTGTGGCAAACAACTTTGCAGATAGATCATAATAAAGGACAAATTATTACCCAGGGATAAAAATTCAAAGGGTATATTGCAGGGTGACTGTCACTGCTGCTGTTTTGTCTTGTTTTTAACGTATTAAGCTGTCTACTTAACAGATTAAGTCATGGTTACAATTTGCTCTCAGAAAACAACAATTTGTAAATACTGCTCATCTTCTTCTGTGGATGATTTAAAACTGTGTAGTTCATCAGATGAGGGACAGAAAGCACAACTGCAAGTAGGCAAATCTTTTTCAGATGATATAAGAATGTCATCTGGTCTTTATAAATGTGCAAAAGCAACCTTTAAAGCAGGAAAACTGCAGCAGCAAGAACATAGAGTCATGATAGAAAGGAACTTGAGCAGGAGGGAGTTCATCAATATTCACGATTTGATAAAGGATTGACAATAAAACATGAAAAAATGCAAACAAAACTCAGTAAAGCATATTTTAGAAGACTAAAATGAATAAGGAAAACATCCCTGACTTCTAAGAACAAAGTCTAAGCTATAAACCAATTTACTCTTCCTATTCTGCCTTACAGTTTTTGACTAGCCTCAAAACGTATTGGATCAGACAGCTTGTTGCTGGATGTGATCAGTTGCCAGATAAAGATATTTTGGAGCTTTCCATAGGAAACCAGTACAGATTTGCAGTTGAAGGTGCACAGCATGGGGAGAAGCAGGAAACTGTGGCAATTATAATGCAGCCACTGTTGTGGGGTGATAGGCCAGTCAGTTCCAATGTGGAAGAGCAATGGATGACTCAGGATGAAACCGAAAAGAACACGGCACAGGAAGATGCTGTGGAACTCTTTATAGGATGCCCACAAGAAATGGAGAACAAAGAATGTGCTCTCAGTTTAGAAGAAAATGATCTAAGAGAAGAGTTGCTTGATTTAATAGAGCTGGGCAGACATATTATGATCAATGAAATAAATAGACTACACAAAGTCAATAAAATCCAAAAAGCTGTTTGATAAAACAAATGAATACAGTAACTACTACTGTCCATACAGATTCATGTGATAGAAGTAAACAGGATATTTTACTCTGCAGCTAAATTAATAACAGATAAAGTCTTGCCACAAAAACACAGGGTAGTAAGGGAAAGGAAGGGGAGAAATTGAATGCTGTCATGGAAGTATTGAATAGAGAAATCAATAAAGCAATTAAGATAAGAAGTGTCACTGTTAGAAGAGGGAACAGATCAACAAAAATGCTCAGAAAGACAGATGTTAATAAAAGCTATGCACAGTCTCAGAACAAATCAGGATATATAATGCATTATCACAAATATAAACTAAAAATATTAGCACAAAAAGAAAAATGTAAAAGATATGCAGATAAATATAAAGGAAAACTACGAAGTAAACAATTTATTGAAGACCCAAACAGTTTTATAAAGAATTGGAAAATAAGGCAAAAGGAATTGAAACACCATCAAAAAAGAAAAAATACATTTTGGACAAATATCTATGAAGATCCTGTGGATCATAACAAAGATGCTAAATGGACAGAAGAAGTAAAAGAAACAGTAAGAAGTTCAAATGTACAGGATATGCAATGGGATGAAGAAACAGCCAAAGAGATTGAAACAAAGTTAAGAAAAGCTCCTAACTGGAAAACCCCAGGCCCAGATGCAGTACCTAACTTCTGGTTAAAAGTATTAACATATTTACATGAAGATTTAGCCATGAGTAAGAACTATTTATATGTGCACCCCAAACAGGCACTAGCCTGGTTAACAAGAGGAAAAACAATACTCCTACTTAAGAGCAAACCTGCAAGCTATCCTAAAAAACTATAGACCAATAACTTGCCTTCCAACGATATAGAAATTATATAACAGAATTGATGCCAACAGAGTTTTTAGTCATTTAGAAGAAAACTCAATCATGGCAATAGAAAAAAAGGGTAATAAAAGAAAGTCATATAGAACAAAAGATCATTTGATGTTAAACAAAATCATAATGGAGAACTGTAAAAAGGGGAAGAACCTAAGTATGGCTTTCAATAGACTGCAAAAAAAGCGTGTGACAGTATCCCACACTGATGGGTAAAAGAGTGCTTAAAAATGTACAAGATACACTGTACATTGATCGATTATATTACAGCAACCATGAAACAGTGGGATAGAAATTCAAAGGGAGATATTCCAGGGTGACTCTGTCATGGCTGCTGTTTTGTCTTGCCCTTAACCCATTAACCTGTCTACTTAACAGATTAAGTCATGGCTGTAATTTGGCTGTCAAAAACAACAATGTGTAAAGATTTCTCATCTTCTTTTTGTACATGATTAAAATTTGTATAGTTCATCAGATGAAGAATTGAAAGCAGAACTGCAAGTGGTTACATTTTTTTCAGGTGAGAAAAGAATGTCATTTGGTCTTGACAAATGTGCAAAAGCAACCTTTAAAGCAGGAAAGCTGCAGCACCAAGAAAACATCAGTTTGGAACAGGAATGTGATATAAAATAACTTGAGCAAGAGGGAGTATATAAATATTTGGGAATTGATGAAGGAATCAACAATAAAACATGAACAAATGCAAATAAAACTTAGTAAGGAATATTTTAGAAGACTTAAATTAATACTAAAAACAGCATTCACATCTAGGAACAAAGTCCGAACTATAAACTAATTTGATCTTTCTGTCCTAACTTACAGCTTTGGAGTGACTGACTGGTCCCAAAAGGTGCTGGATAGTTTGGACAGGAAAACAAGGATGATTCATAAAAATCAGTGTATACCAATACTATATATTCCACATTCTGAAGGAGGTATGGGCTTCTTTAAAATCCATTACATGTATAGATCTGCAATAATGGGAGTACATACATATCTGCTGACCTCACATGACCCAAATGTAGTGGAAGTTTTGGAACACAAGGAGAATACATCTAAGATGACTTCCCTTCTTAGTTTAGCAGAAGCATATCTGCGTCAAGCAGGAATGACAATCAAATCAGGCAGCAGCTGAATGTGGCAAAAAACAAAAGAAAGAATATGAACCTAAGAAGTATAGTCAACAAAGTCCAAGATTATAACCCCAATATCACAGTACAAACCAAAAACCTGGCTAAAACCTGATATCAACAGTAATGAAATCCTCCCTCAAGGATACAGTATACATAGATGTGACAAAGAATAAGCCAGTGGAGGATTAGCTATAATGTTTAAACAAAACTTAAAACTGGAACATATTAATCCACTCAACCCCCACCTACCAATTCTGAAATACTAGGCTCTAAACTCGAGGTTAACTCAAATAAACATATAATAATCACTGCAATTTATATTCCCTGGGTAATAACCACAACTCAATTGAGGACATCCTTCTCTGGATATCCCTATCCTTCTCACAGGAAACTATTATTATGGGTGACCTCAACACTGATTGGCTATCATAACTCAGATACCCCCACAAATTTCATCAACCTACATGGCTTCTTCCAGGTTATTCAAACTCCTACTAGAACAGACAAAGCCACCAAAAGAGAATCAAGACTCGATTGGATACTCACCAACAAACCCTCCTCTGCCTTCCAATCAGGCTGTTGCCCTGATGGCATCAGTGACCATCACCTCACTTTCTTACTCAGACACCATATTAATCTTACCAGACAATCCTGCTTCTGCCTAATTCGAAACAAAAAGAACTTCAATACACAAACCTTCCTATCTCTCCTACATCTCAGTGACTGGTCCCCACTTAAAACCCTCCCCATTGAGTTTGCTGTCAACTATTTTAATAACAACTTATTTGCAGTTTTAAACACATTAGCTCCATGCAGAACCACCAGAATATAATCTCACTACTCTCCAAGGCTGTCTAATGAAACTAAAAATTTACTAAAACAGAGAAAGAAAGCCTGGTCACTCTAATGTTTCAGCAACAACCAAGCCAGTATCAATCATTACAAAGAACTTCACAACAAAGCCAAATCTCAAATCAAGCTTGACAAAAAAGCCTACTTTACTACCACACAATAACATAATTACAAAAACACAAGACCTTTTGAACCTCAGTAATAAACTCCTCCAACCTGGCAACACATCCTCCCATACCTCTCAACCTGGAAATATCAAAAATCATGACAAGGCCCATAAAAAATAGGTATAAATCTGTATGTTGATTAATATAAAATCTACATACATAATTATGTAACCCTGCCCACTCCGATGGAATTGTGGGATACCAAGTTTCAAATGCAAACTGAAGAACACACAACCATAATATGGCACCAGAGTCCCCCTGCACTCATTCCAATCTTCCATTACCGGGCTATTTTTCCGCATTTACCATAAACACTAATGTGCATACTGCTTTACTTCTACAATGATTATTTGAATTTTATTTTTACATTTTATAGCACAATGCACAAAAATTAATAGACATCTGCTGAGCAAAGCAATACTGTCTCACAATGAAAAATAGACTTAGCATTAAAACGTCTCTGCCCTTGAAACTCACATTCATTGAAACAGCATTGAAACCCACACCACATCCAAAGAAAATGCATCTGGCCAACGGTGGATACAGATTACATTTGGGCTGTTTTCAAATCATAGGTCCCTTGTACACAAAACAAAAAAAACCTACATGTGTTCTTTGAAACACCTTCCTGACTTTATTAAATTATATTCCTTGTATAATACAGAACACTTGTTAGACTTAGAGCACATTTTAAATTTATTGTTTGAACATTTTTCCAGTAGGCAATGAAACAAAATGCATGAAACAGTAATGACAAAACCACCCAATTCAGAACATTTCCATCATAAAAGTCTACTTACACACACACACACACACACACACACACACACACACACACACACACACACACACACTCACACACACATGCACACACGCACACGTATATGCGCACTATATATATAAAAAATAGAATGACAGTAGTGTAAGCCATGAGCATCTTGCACAGCTTCTCGAACTTATTTTCAGTTTCAGTTTTTTGCTTGACTTACCCTGATATGTGTTATCAGACCAACTCAATAGCTGTAAATGCACAACAAAATAAACTAGGTGAACTGCATGTTTTATGACTTCCAGTTTTTAGTCCAAGTACTGACAGACCCTCTCCTACATTCATCCTGAAGCATCAAAACTATCATTGTAATCCAGGTGCTGTTAACTGGCCACTCTTGCTTCTCCACTGTCTGCATTGGAAAAATATGTGTTTTATCTTGAATGTTGGAAAATGTACTGTACTTGTTTAAAAATATTTTCTTATAATGCAGCACAGAACATAATAATTTTGATTTTCTGTTCCTGAATTTGGGTTAATGATATTTGTTGCTCTTTCCACTGAGGCACAAATGCCCTTGTGCATGACATTTTCTCACTTCTGTTGTATCTGTAGCTACACCCCTGACTTGTTACACCCACCCCCTTTAAAAGTACAACACCGCAGTACAGTATCAGCAATGCATCAACATACTGTGGGAGTAGAACCCACAGCTGTCTGTATCAAAAGCAGGTATTTAACCTGTTATGCTGTTAACAATGCAAGCAGATTCAGCATAAGTAACACTAAACTCCTCTTCCCCTGAAGATCTCAGCTCCTTGTAAAATTCACTCTACACTCAATTTATCTCTCAACTTTGCAGCACAAGACATCTGGAAAAAGCCAAAATTTATTGGGAGGTGGACAAAAGCCCAAAATCCAGGGACACATTTTAAATATTGCTTGTATAATTTTGGAAAGTTGCTAGAATAAAATGTTGTGTTACCACGGTGCATTTCACTGCCAAGTCTTGAACCCAGGACCCTGTCCACTACAGTCAGAGCAATATGCCACTATGACAAATCAGCAGTTTCCTGAAAGATAGGAAGACTGAAACTTAAATGGCTATCATTTAGTGAATTCAGTTCTCTCCATAGCTCTCAACCTCTTAGCACAAGAAACCTGGACAAAGCCAATAATGGGGGAATATAACCCCAAAAATAGGGACAAATTTAAAATACTGATCTTATAAACTTAGAACATTGCTAGAATAAAAGGTATTTGTGTTACCATTTATTTTCTGAAGAATATGAAGTCTGAAATTCAAATGCCTGTCATTATTTAGTGAATTCAATCCTTCACTGATTTGCCACAAAAATCCAGAAAGCCACAGATTTTATGAGGAACAGAACAAAAATATGAGGCATAAATCTGGAATGTTTCCACAAGTGGTGGTGGGTAGGGACTTTAGGCTCTTGTTGCCTGTACCCAATGTACACGGTTTGAGCCTGAGTATCACAAACACACGTCAGCAACATCAAATTCATCATAGAAACTAAACCCATATGTCAGCGCAGCATAAGAAATACCTCTGCAGTCCTGTTAACAGCCTTGCAGCTTGTTTCCATTCACAGAACCACCATTCCTGTTTGTAGCTATCCATTAAACACTAAGGAACTACTATTATTCCATTCCCCCATGGCTTGGCTGGAGCAGCCGGAAATGCATGTATGTGATCCCTTGAGCTCAATTCCAACAGGCTGGCAGGCCATTTCATGAAGCTTATGTCATCATGCATGTGATGATGTCAGCTCAAAAAACTGAAAAACAAAATTAAAATAGAAAAGTCTGGAATTTCGGAAATTAAGGGGTGCCACTCGGGAATCGTGGTGCCCTATTATTTGGGGCCCAAAACTCAGTAAGAATTGAATAATTTGGTATGGTTGGGAGGTATGCATCCTCCCTACCCCCTCTACATCCTTTACCACTGTCAGTATCGCCACCCAGTTCAATACTTTCTTTATAAACTCTATGCTCTCACCAACTCACATAACTATACTCCTCCATTCATACCTACTTCATTTAGCAATTCCAATGACTCATTTTCCTTCCAACCTGCTGAGACATTCACCATAAAAACTTCTCTCCAAACTAAAACCTGCAACCTATGCAGCTGATAACCTACCTACTGAATTCTTAAAAATAGATGCCCCATGTATTACCTATCCTGTAGCAATCTTAATTAACCATTCCATCTCAGAACAGCATATCCCCACAAGCTGGAAAATATCCCATATTTTTCCCTTTCACAAAGATGGTAATTCCAATGTTTTTTAAAACTACAGGCCCATTGCTATCCTAACCCCCTTTTCACAATTTTCAAACAAATGCATCCACATGCAGCTCTTAAACTACCTGTTATCCAATAATCTTTTAGCCAGCACACAACACGGGTTCCTCCCTCATCATAGCACCACAACTGCCCTCCTAAGCCTTACAAACACCATTAACCACCACAGAAATAATGGACAATTTATTTCCCCTATCTCTTTAGATCTCTCTAAAGCCTTTGACACAGTTTCTCACCAAAAGCTCCTTAATGAGTTGGCATCTCAAACTCACTCCTTTGTACTGGACTGGCTTCACAACTACCTATCCAGCCATCAGCAAGCTGTTAAATGCAACAGAAACTCTCCACTTATACCTGTCATGCTAGGTGTTCCTCAAGGGTCTATACTTCTCCACCTTCTGTTCAGTTTGTCTTGAAGTTTATTAGTTTCATTTTGCTACTCTCTGTAGACCCTAACTATCCTAACTAAATTCCCCTCCCCTTCTCTTCACTCCCTCCTGTTACTTCCTTCATTTTCAGCTTATTTCCTCTTTGCTCCACAGCCCCTTCAATCCCCCATTTTTTTTCTTACTTGCTCAACATCTGACTACCTTCCACCCCCAACTAGCTTGTTTTCCCTTCCTTGAATCCTGTAGCTATAGGATCAGACTATGAACACATTACTCCTCTCAGGATCAACTTTCTTCATCTATTTAGTCCCTATCTACTATATGCCACAAAAAAATCAATCCTCTGTACACAAAGTGTACCTTGTCTTCTTATCAGTTCCTCTGGAAACTGCTCACTTACTAACATCTTTCTAGTTTTGTGTATTTGTAAAATATTCTAAATATAGTACTATGTTTTTTGTAAAAGCTTCTAAATACTTTTCTCTCTAAACATTTCTGTTTTGTAAATGTTGTACTTATTGTACAAACTTAAAATATTTTCACTGTATAATCTTTGTGCAACTAAATACACATGTTCCAGAGCTTTTCTCCCCAGGCCTCTGCTGAAAATGAGCTACCACCCAGTCAGACTATCCTAGTAAACAAAAGTAAATAAAATAAATATAAGGCGAGGGATCAGATGAGAAGGTAAGAAATGTGGAAATGCATAAATATAGTTGCAAGTATAGAAAACTCTTGGAACAACCTCATGTTAATCAGGATTGAATGCAGGAATGGTTGAAAAGAGGTGAATTTAAGTCAAACATCAAAAGGTTGATACTGGCTGCCCAAGACAGTGGACTGCGTACATGTTGGTTTACAAAGTTCATTGAACATGTGGGATGAAACAGACAGATGTAGGTTTTGTAAAACAGAATTGGAAACAGTTGCACATCTTGTTGCTGGTTGTGATTTACTAATGGCAGAAGGACTGTATACTGAAAGGCATAATAATGTGGCAAGACTGCTGCATTGGGGCTTGTGCAAACATTATAATATTGAAGTAGCTGAAAAGCACTGGAAAGGAGTCACAAAGCATCACAAAAATGATGAGGTTTATATCACCCAGGATCATCTATTACCAACAGTTCATAAAACAGAGGCAAAAAAACAGATATAGTAGTCTATGAAAAGAAGACAAAAGTAGCATTGATTATTGAAATTGCTACACCTAGTGACTACAGTATCGTACGTACAGAGAGAGAGAGAGAGTGAAAAAGTCATAAAATACCAGGATTTACAGGCAGAAACAAAGACAATGTGGAAGAAAGATAGCCAGACAGTTCCAGTGGGAGTAGTAGCAATGGGTCTTATAAAAAATAATTTGCAATCATACTTAGATATGTTACTGATACATGTAAGTCCATACAACTTGTAGAAGGAGTCATTACTGGGCACATTGCAGGTGGTACGAAGAGCAATTCTGGCTAACATCAAAGATGGAAACAATACTAATTTCATGAACTTTAATCATGATTTGACTTAGGAATGGGGTCCGTTCCTGTCATGGTATTAGAAACCCAAAAGACTTGGAGAAATTAAAAAGAGGAAAATAAGAAAAATGCTTCACATTTATCAAATGATATATAAAAATCAATGTATACCAATATTACGTATTCCTCATTCTGAAGGAAATATGGGTCTCCTTGAAGACGATTACAAGTATTAATCTGTAATCATAGGACTCCACGCATATCTGCTGACCTCACACAACCCAAAAATAATGAATGCTTTAAAACTCCTAGAACAACCTGTCAATCAAGATCTGATGCAGGAATGGTTAAGGAGAGGTGAATTTAATCCGAAAGATGAAAGGTTAATATTGGTGGCCCAGGATAGTGGACTACATACACACTGGTTTACAAAGTCCATTGAACATGTGGGAGAAATAGACAAGTGCCAGTTCTGTAAAACATAATGGGGAAACAGTTGCACATCTTGTTGCTGGATGTGATTCACAAATGGCAGTGGGCCTGTATACTGAAAGACATAATGATGTGGCAAGACTGTTGAATTGGGGATTGTGCAAACATTACAATACTGAAGTAGCTAAGAAGCACTGGAAACATGAGCCACAAAAAATGATGAAGTTTAGGAGTGTCCACTGATCTGAGAAATTATAGACCCATCAGCCTAACGAGCCTGATCTGCAAGGCCATGGAAAGGATTATCATGGACCTCATTAACTAGGACCTTGGCAACTTCCAAACACTTGATCCCACACAGTTTGGCTTCATCAAGGGGAGGTCATGTCTGTTAAATTTGTGCCATTTTTTTGAGACAGTCACCAAAGCCATGGACAAGGGAAAGAGTGCACACCACCTACCTTGACCTGGCCAAAGCCTTCAACATTATTCCTCACTCGGGCATAACAAATAAACTCTCTCAACTAGGCATCAATCCATATGTTATCAGATGGGTAGCTAACTGGCTCACTGATAGAACCCACCTAGTCAAAACAGGGGAAGCCACCTCAAGCAGTAAACACTTATCAAGTGGCATACCCCAGGATTCAGTCTCAAGGTCTCTGTTGTTTGGGATATACTTTTCTGAGCTGCAGGCCAAAACCAGTAGGCTATGGCTGACCAAGTTTGCAGATGACTGCAAGCTGGGCACTGTCATCAAGTTCCCTAGTGATGTGGACATCCACCAAGAGGGTCTCAGCCAAACAAATGACTGGTGCCAGAAACATGGCCTCAACCTGAATACAAATAAAATGCAGCATCATCCTCTTTGGTGAGATTGATGTCCCCACAAATTATCACATTAATAACAATGTCCTAAGCATGCAGTCAGACATGAGGGATTTGTGCACCCAGATTGATAGCAACCTGACTTTTGTCCACCATGTTGTTTCCATTGTATGGAAAGCTTTCTACATGGCCCACCTCATAAGTAAGGGTATCTCATCCAGGGACAAGGAGGTCATAACATCCCTGTATTCTTCTTATAAGGCCAATTATTGAGTACAATGCCCCACTCGGCAATTACCTCACAAAGCACATGCAGCAGCTGGAGAGACCACAGAGGTTCCTCACCAGGAGAATCCAAGGCCTCAAAAACATACCATACACAGATAGGCTAAAAGCACTATCTCTCTACTCAGTTTCATACAGACTCCTCAGAGGTGATGTCTATCTTGCATGCAAGGTGGTCTCAGACCCTACATTGATGGGACTGCTGCATATCCGCAAGTCAAGTTCCACTCGAGTAACCCACATGCGCAGCCTCAACCTGGTCTGTGATGTCAATAGGACTTGTTGGTGGGACAAATTTGTGTCCCAGAGACTACCCCATCTGTGGAATAGACTCCCTCTCCACATCAACTAGAGTACCTCTTTACCCCTTTTTAAGCACAACCCGGATAACTGGATAGGAAATAAAAAATACATTCCTGGGATTCTACCTGTGTCCCGGCTGGACAAGGGCATCACATGCTGATTTGTCTGTGCATAGGCTTAACTCTTGCCTAGGCTTATAAGTGCCTCAGGGCCAATAGCCTAGTAAATTCCTATGATCCTTTATCACATGGGATCACCTATTACCAGCAGTTCAAAAATAGTTTGTGAGAAAAGCACATATAGTAGGTCCATGAAAAGAAGACAAAAGTGGCATTGATCACTGACATTGCTACACCCAGTGATTACAGTGTCTTACGTACAGAGACACACAAAGTTAAAAATACCAGGATTTGCAGGAAGAAATGAGGGCAATGTAGAAGAAGGATACCCTGACAATTCCAGCAGGAGCAACGGGCCTCATAAAAAATAATTTACAGTTGTATTCATATACACTACTAATACATGTAACTCTCTATAAATTGCAGAAGGAGTCAGTTCTGGGAACAGTGTAGGTGTTGCAAAGAGCCCTTTTGGCTAACATCAAAGACTGAAACTATCCTAATTTCATACACTTTATACTTGCTGTGACTTATGAATGGGGTCCATTCCTGTCATGGTACTCGATACCCAAAAGCATTGGAGAAATTAAATTGGCAGATTAGTTGTGGGAACAAATTCTAGTCAGGTGTATGGCATGTGCATTCACAGTAAATTTATGCAATGTCACCCTGTTTAATGTTGAGATCATGGACATTTTCCTTATGTGGTTTTGTCAATCTAAGTAAATATCCTGTACACAGCTATTGCATTATTCTTTTAACTAGATTTTAACAAGGTTGCCCTTCAGAGCTTAATAATAGTGTCTGTTTTAGGCAGTATTGGAGTACAAGCACCCACATTACAAGCTCATGGACACAAAATTGAAAGTGATAGTAGCTGGGAGCAGATTAAGCTGACTGAATGCAACTGCAGCAAGGCAAAATTAAATTACTGTCTGTGGCAAGATTGCAGACATTGCGTGTATTGCATAGGGGTACTACTCAGGGATTAACATTAAAATAATAAACATACCTATGTATAAATATAATGTTATTATTTACTTTTATTTATTTATTTATATTCATGAACGGTGCAGTGGTGCAGCTGTAGCATTGTTACTTCACAGCAAGAGGTTCTCCGGTTTGATTCTCGGCTGGGGTGCCTTCTGTGTAGAGTCTGCATGTCCTCCCTGCATTCGTGTGGGTTTCCTCTGGGTACTCCGGTTTCCTCCCACATTACAAAGACATGCGTCTGGAACATTTCTCCCCGGGCCTCCACTGAAAATTAGCTTTGCTCCAAGTTGGACTTTCCCGGTTAACAAATGTTAAATAAATAAATCCTGTCATTATAAGACAATATGTTATTGGGTAGGATGGCATAATGTGATATCAATAAATACACATAAAGGACAATAAAAAAGTGAATGAACTCAGATGATGAAAAAAGTGATGAGATTTGGTCCTTACCAATATGGGATAGATTTGCTCCCCACCAACTGTAACTTCCTCTTCTGTCAAATTAGACCACAAATCATAACTCTCAACCTCTTAGCATAAGAAATCTGGACAAAGCCTGAAATAATGGGGGGACAAGGGCACAAAAATAGGGATATATTTTAAATATTGCTCTTATAAATTTAGAAAGTCATGACCAGTAAAAAGAAGTTATGTACTCACCATAATGTTCCATCTGAGTTGTCCATCTTGTTTTATCCTTGACCTTTGGCTTCGGTCCCGAGGATCGGAACTATCTCAGCCATCTCCACAGCTTGCACCATCCAAAAAATTTTTAGCCCTAGCTCTACTGACAATGCTTCACTCCCTTTTACCTCAGATAGAGTTTGACAGATAGAAAGAAAAGCAGATAGAGAAACAGAAAATCTAGTGAAACCATATCTGCTGCAATGTCCAGTCACGTTAGTTAATGTGTGTTACTTCCATACGTTCCACCAAAGGCTATCACAAGGTAGGGGGAAGGAGGAGGGTAGTCAAGGATAAATGAAGATGGACAACTCAGATGGAATGCTATGGTGAGTACATAGCTTCTTTATCTGTAGTTGTCAATCTTCATTTATCCTTGACCTTTGGGACAGAGTTGCCAGCTACCTTAGATCCTGGGCAGACTCAAGGAAGTATATTTCTGAGCACCATGAAAAGGAAGCTCTTCCCCTGGAGGCCAGATCCAATTTGTAATGAATGATAAATGTGTAAGGAGAAGCCCAAGTTGCTGCTGCACGGATGTCATTGATAGAGGCTCAGGATTGAAAAACTGATGAAGTGGCCATAGACCTTGTAGAATGTGCTTTTACTCTCTTAGGCAGATCAATCTTGTTTTTGTGATAAATAAATGAGATGCAGTCCCTAAGTCACCTGGTCAAGGTTACTTTGGTGACTGGATTGCCCAGTCTGGTACCTGAGAAGGAGACAAACAACTGATCTGATTTTCGAAAGTCCTTCATGCTGTGCAGATAAAAATGTAATTGCCTAGCATGTCTAGTAAGTGCAAAGAGTATTCTTCTTTATTGGAGAAATTGAGGAAAAACACTGGAAGTTGGATAGTCTGATTAATATTAGTGTCTGACGCTACCTTAGGGAGAAAGGAGGGGTTTGATACTACCTTAGGGAGAAAGGAGGGTTTTTTCCTTAAGGCAACTCTATCTTTATGAAAAATCAAATATGTCTGCTTGCAACATAAAGCTTGGATTTCAGAAATTTTCCTGGTGGAGGTCATGGCTATCAGGAACATGGTTTTCTAAGATAAAAATTTTTTAAGTCACATTAAGCAGAAGGTTCGAAAGGAGACTGAATAATGGACTGCAAAACCAGTGTAAGATCCCAAGGAGGGATATCATCTTTAAACGGGAGTTTTAACAAGAGAGTGACCCTCAGGAAAGCTTTACATAGTTTGTGAGAAGCTAAGGAACTGTCTTCAAATCCATTATGAAAATCTGAAATAACTGCCCTGTGAATCTTAACAGTAGAGGGAGAATATCCAGCATCCACAGGTACACCCTTTGGCCCAAACTAGTTGTCCTCTGAAGGGGATAAAATTTTGTCTGACCTCCTAGGGTTCGGTTCCACAGTGGCAGGGGCCTTCTATGTCCACTGACAAATTAACTGTGTAAGTTCATCAGTGGGCTGAGTCACCCAAGAAGTATACTGGTGAGTGCCAAATGCTTGCAGGTCTACCAATTCTTTAGGGCACAGTTTAGGGACTTCCACTCACCCCTCTGCTTAAGTATTTCCAGGATGTCTCCAAAGGAAACATCATCCTGAGGTGATCTAGAGGACCCTTCTCAAAATCAGTATCTTCAGTGATGGATTCCTGTGGAGAATCCAAATGCCTCCTCTTGCACTTTTTCTTCTAAGGGACCTCATCAGTGGGAGGTACTGGTGAGGTAACAGACGAGAAAAGAGCCTGAGTCTGATACTCCTGCAGCACTTGTACTCACTGTCCCAGTGGAGAGGTAGGATAAATGACTGGGATAGAGGAGGTGGTACACTTCATGGAGGAAGGCAACAGTCAATTGGCTGAAGTAGCCAGAGCCCTTTACATCACTTTGAAGGCAGTGTCCTCTGAAGAAGGAAGGGAGCCCAGAACAAAGACAGACTTCTTTGGAACCAAGGTCACTCCCTGCTCTGATGACAGCACCTCTGAGCTGGAAGCCTGAGCAGAGATAAACCTGACCAAAGTTCCAAGGTAAAAAGAAGGTTCCAAAAAATCTGGAGTGGATCCCCATCCCTTAGGGATGACCGGGAAGCCATAACTCAGTGAGGTCTCTGGTTCTGAGAGAACCAAAAGGCTCAGAGCAGATGTCATTGACAAAGTCACAGGGACTAACAGAACCAATGAGGCTGACACCAGGTGGCTTGAAGCGGGGATCTCTAAAGCTTCTAAAGCTTCTGATGAAGTCAGAGGAGGAGAAATAAAATGGGTAGTAGACTGCTAGCCACCCAAAAGAATCAGTGCCAAGGGGATATGAGAGATTCTCCTTACCCACAAAATGTTTTCAATGAGCCTCCCCACATTGGCTTCAGAAAGACTTTTAGTGGAATGAATGGAAGCAATGGAAGGGGACCTAGGCCTGGACAGAAATCCGTCTGGTAATTCTCCTATGAAGGGGTCAACAGAGGGAGAATATTGGCAGTGACATTCCATCGGTTTGGAAATACTTGGTACTGAGAGGCCTCGAGGAACAGAAGCAGTGGGAGAAGCGGTTATGTCAATAACATCCAGGGTGACCAGTGCTGAAGCAGATGGTGCCAACATGAGTACTGGAGCTGAAGTCATCAGGGCTGGACTCACGATGCTGGAAGATGGCATAAATTTAGGTGCCAAAGAAATCAGTGTCGACAAGGAGATAGTAGTCTTAGTCGGTGCTGGAAATGGTTTGGGCACCGATAATTTAATCTTCTTAGGAGTCGATGCTGAAGGGGAAGACTGCAACAACAAACTGCATTTTTTAGTCTTTTACAAGAAAGAAGAAGAGGATGGAGACGATATGTCAGTTTTGCTTTTGCCGGCAGATACGACCTCACCAAAGTCAGAAGGTAGCAAGCATTTTTAAATAAGCTTGTTTTTGCATTCTATGAAAGCTCTATGGCTGAACCTGTGGCAGATGCTATAGTCTTCATGTAAGTGAAGGGGCCCCAAACAATAAACATATAAAGTACTGCTGACATTTCTTAAAACCCAAAAGGTCCTTTGTGTTTTCCAGCTATATTCCAAATAAGGTAAACCACATAGATGTGTGCGCCCACACACACACACACACACACACACACACACACACACACACGCGCGCGCGCGCGCGTGCGCATGCGCTCAAACACTGACAGACTAAAGATCAAGAAAGTATAGTAAAGGTTGTTTTTCTAAAAAAAATAAAAACTACCAATATACTGGTTAGCAACAACATCATAATCTCCCCTAAAGAACATACCAAACTACTAGGTGTTTTGATTGACAACCAGCTCAAATTTGACACTCACATCTTTCTAACCATAAAAAAAAAAAAAATCCACAAAAAACTTGGTTCACTGTACAGAAATAAACATTTCCTCACCACTGCAGCTAGAATTTCAGTAGCAAACTCCCTCCTTATTTCAACCTTACTCTACAGCTCTCCTATACTTACCAATCTTAGACAAACTGAATTAAACAAACTAGAGACCTGCTACAACAAAGTAGCCAAATTTGCCACCGGGTCATCCAACCGCAGCCATCACTGTAACTCTGTTAGAGAACTCGATTGGCTCAAACTCCCACAACTTTTCCAACTCAATCAACTCTCCTTTGCCAACAAATTAGGAAACCATCCTCAAAATGTCCCCTCCCTTCAAAACTTTCTCCAGCCCTACTATACTACTACACCACTTTGCTCTAGCAACAAAAACCTACTCCAAGTTACCAAAGCCAAGAACTCAGGTGGAGAAGCTATATTCTCATGCATAATATCCAAATTATAGAATACTCTGCCCCTCCCTATTATCACCCTACCCTCTTCCCACCATTTTAAAGCCAAACTAAAAACCCACTTAAAAAGCCACTGGTTATGTCCTTGCTCCAATTCTAAGATTCTCTTCTCCTTTCCCCCTCCCCTCTTTTTTGCCACTCTTCCTGCCATAATCAGACCATTACTTGTCCCCCTTTCCCCTGTTTCCTCTCTCCCCTCCTGCTTATATGACATTTGTCAGCTATTTAGCTGTTAGTGTACTCAGCTAGAACTGACAAATTAAATTATTAGAATTTGTAATTGTTTATTCCTAACTTTTACCTAAACTACTGAACTGCATATTATAATACAGACCATTCTATGTCATCTTATCTTTACATAATCATTTCCAAATGTATTTGTACTCTTCCATGTGTTTTGCTACTTCTTGGTTCCTAATTGGATCCTCATACATTCCTGCCGTTCATGTGTGCTACATAATTTAGATTATTACTTGTTAATCATTTTTGCTTGTTTGGAGCTTTTCTCCCTGGGCCTCCACTGAATGTCCAGTCGGAATTTCCCGGTTAAAAATAAATAAATAAATATATATATATATATATATGGATTCACTTCATAACACTGAAACTTCAAAATACTGAAAATGACAAAACTTCATAATACTGAAGACCAAAATACTGAAAGCTCAAAATACTGAATACTCAAAACACTGAAACTCAAAATACTGAAATCACATATTATGCGTAAACTCAGCTTAAACAACATAAATCATAGCAATTTCTACCAAATATATGCAGGGGGGCAAGCCCCCCTGCACCCCCACACCCCCTGCTAATTATATATATCTACTCCAAGATTGCACTTAACTACACTATGTGCAATTTGGTAGAAATTGCTATGATTTATGTTGTTTAAGCTGAGTTTACGCATAATATGTGTTTTCAGTATTTTGGTTTCAGTATTTTGAGTTTCAGTATTTTGATATTTCAATGTTATGAAGTGAATCCATACATATATATATATATAAATAAGCAAACAGACAAACAATGGTAGGAAGAATATGCCAAGTGGATGAAGGAGAAAAAGGGAAGGGAACAACTACCAGCAATGGTAGGGGAAGTACACAAGTGTACGGGAAGGCAAACAACAGAGAAACATAACCAGAAGAGAGAGCTGGAGAGAGGTGAGTGAGATTGGGGAGCTAAGGGAACTTTTAAGAGATAAACAAAAGTTACTGGTAGAGCGAAAAGGCTAAGCAACAATATTTACCAATCCTAGGTTCGAGAGCTGGAAAAAAATGCATCTGCCATCAGAAGAACAACAAACAAGATCTGAGGTAAAAGGGAGTGAGGCATTGTGGGTAGAGCTAGGGTTTGAAAGTTGTTGGTTGGAGCAAGCTGTGGAAATGGCTGAGATGCTTCCGATTCTCAGAACCAAACCCAAAGGTCAAGGATAAATGAAGACTGACAACTTCAGTTCAGATTTTTTGCAGTAGGATGAATTTTTTTTGAAGGATATGAAGGCAGAAACTCAAATTTATATCATTAATTACTGACTTCAGTTCTCAGTGATTTGCCAGAAAATCACAAATTTTATGAGGAAAAGACCAAAAAATATGAGTTAAAGATCTGGACATCTGCAAAAATCTGAACAGTTCTGAGTTATGCCAGAAATTATTCACACTCTCCATAAGACTGAAGCCTAAAGCAACTTTGAATACATCAATATTCAAAAATTATGCAAAGGCTTATACACCAACTGAATGATGACCTGTATGTCGGTGGATTTCAGAAAATACTGTGGAAGAAGGATACCCTGACAATTCCAGCAGCTGTAGGAGCAATGGGCCTCATAAAAAATAATTTACAGTTGTATTCATATACACTACTAATACATGTAATTCTGTATAAGTTACAGGAGTCAGTTCTGTGAACATTACAAGTGTTGCAAAGAGCCCTTTTGGCTAACATCAAAGACTGAGACTATACTAATTTCATACACTTTATAGTTGCTGTGACTTATGAATGGGGTCCATTCCTGTCATGGTACTAGAAACCCAAAAGCATTGAAGAAATTAAATTGGCAGATTAGTTGGTCTAAACCATGCTTGGAACAAATTCTAGTCAGGTGTGTAAACAGGGTGACATTGCATAAATTTACTGTGAATGCACATGCCATTGTTGAGGTCAAGGACATTTTCCTTATGTGGTTTTGCCAGTCTAAGTAATTATCCTGTACACAGCTATTGCATTATTCTTTTAACTGGATTTTAACAAGGTTGCCCTTCAGAGCTTAATAATAGTGTCTGTTTTAGGCAGTCTTGGAGTACAAGCACCCACATGACAAGCTCATGGATACAAAATTGAAAGTGACAGTAGCTGGGAGCAGATTAAGCTGACTGAATCCAACTGCAGCAAGGCAAAATTAAATTACTGTCTGTGGCAAGATTGTTAGCCATTGAGTGTACTGCATAGGGGTACTACTCAGGAATTAGCCATTAAAATAATAAACATACCCATCTATAAATATAATGTTATTATTTATTTTTATTTTGTTTATTTATTTATTTATATTCATGGATGGCTCAGTGGTGCAGCAGTACCATTGTTACCTCACAGCGAGAGGTTTCTTCCCGGCTGCCGTTGAAAATTGGCTTTGTTCGAGTTAAACTTTCCCGGTTAACAAATAATAAATAAATCCTGTCATTATGGGATAATATGTTATTGGGTAGGATGGTATAATGGAATATCAATAAATACACATAAAGGACAATAAAAAAGTGAATGAACTCAGATGATGAAAAAAGTGATGAGATTTGGTCCTTACCAATATGGGATAGATTTGCTTCCCACCAACTGTAACTTCCTCTTCTGTCAAATCAGACCACAAATCATAACTATCAACCTCTTAGCATAAGAAATCTGGACAAAGCCTACAATAACGGGGGGAAGGGGCCCAAAAATAGGGATATATTTTAAATATTGCTCTTATAAATTTAGAAAGTTGTGACAGTAAAAAGAAGTTATGTACTCACCATAATGTTCCATCTGAGCTGTCCATCTTGATTTATCCTTGACCTTTGGGTTCAGTCCAAAGGAGCAGAACTGTCTCAGCCAATTCCACAGCTTGTACCATCCAAAAACTCTTTAGCCTAGCTCTACTTACAATGCCTCACTACCTTTTACCTCAGAGTTTGACAGATAGAAAGAAAAGAAGATACAGAAACAGAAAACCTGGGTGAAACCATATCTGCTGCAATGTCCAATAAAATTAGTTAATGTGTGTTACTTCCATACATTCCACCAAAGGGTATCACAAGATAGGGGGAAGGAGGTAGTCAAAATACTGAATACTCAAAACACTGAAACTCAAAATACTGAAAGCACATATTATGCGTAAACTCAGCTTAAACAACATAAATCATAGCAATTTCTACCAAATATATGCAGGGGGGCAAGCCCCCCTGCACCCCCACACCCCCTGCTAATTATATATATCTACTCCAAGATTGCACTTAACTACACTATGTGGAATTTGGTAGAAATTGTTATGATTTATGTTGTTTAAGCTGAGTTTACGCATAATATGTGTTTTCAGTATTTTGAGTTTCAGTATTTTGAGTTTTCAAGATTTTGAAGTTTCAGTATTTTGGTTTCAGTATTTTGAGTTTCAGTATTTTGATATTTCAATGTTATGAAGTGAATCCATATATATATATATATATAAATATATAAATAAGCAAACAGACAAACAATGGTAGGAAGAATATGCCAAGTGGATGAAGGAGAAAAAGGGAAGGGAACAACTACCAGCAATGGTAGGGGAAGTACACAAGTGTACGGGAAGGCAAACAACAGAGAAACATAGCCAGAAGAGAGAGCTGGAGAGAGGTGAGTGAGATTGGGGAGCTAAGGGAACTTTTAAGAGATAAACAAAAGTTACTGGTAGAGCGAAAAGGCTAAGCAACAATATTTACCAATCCTAGGTTCGAGAGCTGGAAAAAAATGCATCTGCCATCAGAAGAACAACAAACAAGATCTGAGGTAAAAGGGAGTGAGGCATTGTGGGTAGAGCTAGGGTTTCAAAGTTGTTGGTTGGAGCAAGCTGTGGAAATGGCTGAGATGCTTCCGATTCTCAGAACCAAACCCAAAGGTCAAGGATAAATGAAGACTGACAACTTCAGTTCAGATTTTTTGCAGTAGGATGAATTTTTTTTTGAAGGATATGAAGGCAGAAACTCAAATTTATATCATTAATTACTGACTTCAGTTCTCAGTGATTTACCAGAAAATCACAAATTTTATGAGGAAAAGACCAAAAAATATGAGTTAAAGATCTGGACATCTGCAAAAATCTGAACAGTTCTGAGTTATGCCAGAAATTATTCACACTCTCCATAAGACTGAAGCCTAAAGCAACTTTGAATACATCAATATTCAGAAATTATGCAAAGGCTTATACACCAACTGAATGATGACCTGTATGTGTGTATATCTATCTATATCTGTATATCTATCTGTATTTCTATCTTTTATATATATATATATATATATATATATATATATATATATATATATATAAACACAGTATAGTATCCCCCTCATTCTTCCACAAGACAAAAGAGAATATAAAAAAGAATGTAACATATTTATAAAAAAAGATAAGTCACAGATAGTAAATAAGTGCAAGAGTTGTTATACACACCATCATGTTTTTTGCACCGATGCAGCCTTACTCTTCACTTTTTATATGATTATGTGAATTGTAATGGATATGAACATCTGTTATATTAGTCAGAAAGAACGCCTGGTCCATCCTACTACATATAGTGGCTGGCAAATGGTAGTCCCCTTCTTAACAATTGCTGCAGGTGCTTCCTCAGAGAGGTAATTAGTTGAGTCCCTGAGGGATCCATGTCAAGACCTCTGCTCTTTAGAAAATAAAAAAATGGAACCAACCAATGTAGTCACCACTCATTTATTAAAATACATTAAAAACAGAGACTGAGCGCTTTCATCTTGACATCTAACAAGACTTCTTCAGAGTAAAGAACTGCCATAGTACAAGGAAAGGATATCCAGATAATTTATTTTATTAGTTCAAACTGAATATGCAAACTTAAAGAATGTGGTGGAATTCTGCCAATGGGAGTAATAAGTACTCCACTGTTCAATAGTGCCTTTCCATAAAATCAGGACATCATCTAAAAATCTATAATAACCATGCACCAATGATAAAAATTCAGGAATAAACACTACCATTTCTTCCCAAACTGCTAAAACAATACTCACATAAACAGGATCGCAAGCAGCACCCACAACCACATCTGATACCTGGTGAAAATATTCACCATCAAAATGGATAAAATTATTACTCAATTATTGTGTATTAATGAGAAAGGTCTACGATGTCCACTGTTATAATGTTTTCAGCAAACTGTAACCTATCGAGAGTCTCTAGGAGGTGCCAAGAATCTTTAGAATACAAGGCTTCAATTCCAGTAACCCTTTTGCACTTAAAATCAATAAACTTAGCCAAAGGTTCAGTCTTAGAGCCTTTGGCTGAAACTAGAATCCCAGGAGGATCATACCTACACTTCTCTATGACACCCATTCTCCGTCATTCCCCACAATATTGGAACTGAATGGTTCTTTAACTTTTTATCAGAACATACATCCCTGGCTAATCAAGACACACAGATGATCACCACCCTCTTGGAGTTAACTTTGAGTAATAATTTTATCCATTTTGAGGGTGAATATTTTCACCAGGTTTCAGGTGTGGCTAAGGGCACTTCTTGTACACATCTGTATGTCAATATGGTGGATTTGCAGTTACCCATCTAATCGTCCAGATTATGTTTGAAGAAGGCCAATGAGGTGCTCTGTTTGACATGAAGTGGGTCTGTTCCAAAGGTATCGTAACCTCTGGGAGACAAATCTGTCCCTCCAGCAGGCTTCTATTAGTGTTATGTACCACATTAAGGTCTTCAGAACGAGTAACCTGTGTACCATTTGACTTACAGAGATGCAGCATTTCTAATAAACTGGGGTCAACATATTGCCTTGTATGCAAGGCAGAGATCACTCCTGAGCAGTCTGTATGAAACAGAATTAAGTGACAATGATTTCAGATGATCCACATAGGACAGATGCTGAAGACCTTTAATTTTCCTTGTGAGGAACCTTTGCAGTTTCTTCAGTTACTGCAGGTGCTTGGAAAGGTACATACCAAAAGGGGCATTGTGCTCAGTTTTTGGCCTGATGAAGAAAGAGTACAGGGAGGTTATAACTTCTTTTTTTCCGGAGGCAGCGCCCTTACTTATCACATGAGCAACACAGAATGCTTACCACTGTGGAGACATGTTGGTCAAAGGTAAGCCTGCTGTCAACCTGTGTGCCCAAGTCTCTCACCACTAAGTGAGTACTTAAGCTGTTGCTATTGATGTGGTAGTTAGCAGGAACATTGCCATTACCAAAAGAGATAATAATATATTTTTTGCATTGAGTTTAAGGCCATGACTTTGGCACCATTTGTTTGTTTGTGTAAGATCCTCTTGTAGGAGGTTGACATCATTTGGAGATTCTATGACCGCTCCCAGTTTGCACTCATCAGTACAGTAAACTTTGTCAGCTACAGACCTTTAGTTTTTGCTTGTACTTCAGAGAAATAGATTCCAAATAGTAGAGGTCTCAGGACTAATCCCTGTGAAACACCAATGGTTACAGCTCTGCTGTTGGAGGTGGATTCCCCTATTTTGACTATATGGGTTGTATCACTGAGCAATTTAGCGATCCATCTAACAATGTAAGGGTTGATACCTAACTGCGTGAGTTTGTCAATGATGTCTGAATGGGGAATAGTGTCAAATACTTTGGCTATGTCTAGGTAGGCTGTATGCACAGATTTCCCCTCATCCAGGGCCTTGGTGACTATCTCAAGGAAGGATACCAGGTTTACCAGGCATGATCTCCCTTTTACAAATCCAAACTGAGTAGGGTCGAGTGTTTGGAGATTACCTATATCTTTGTTGATAAGATCCACGATGATTCACTCCATGGCCTTGCAGACAAGGATAGTCAGACTAACAGGTCTATAGTTCCTGAGGTCAGTGGACGCACTATCTTTGTGCAACAGAATAACAGTGTCCATCTTCCATTAAGCTATGATGATACTGTTGCTTAGACTATGATTGAAAAGAGTACCCAATGGTGTTCCTAATTCTTGTTGGAACTCATGATGGATGCAGCCTCAGATGTTATCATGTCCAATAGATGCTGTGTTTCTGGCCTTAGAGAGGGCATTTATGACCTTCTCTTTAGAGATACAAGGTAGAGGGCAGGTAGTAAGGATGTCATGGGGTACATGTGGTGGGAACAGGGGAGTGAAGTTTTCACATAATCTGTCAGCCAACAAATTAGCTATGTCCACAGGCTCAATATATGTGGCATCATTAACTATAAGTTTGCCCCAAATCTGGGCCTTTCCTTTTAGGGTACAGATGTAACTAAAGAATGTCTTATGGTTGTCTTTAGTTAAGGAAGCTAATTTGGATTCATAGTTTGCTTTGGAGGACTTCACAAGAAGTCTTATTTGCTTGTTTAAGCTGAGGAGGGAGACTTTCCAGTTTAGGGCTTGCTCCCTCTTATTCTTTGATAGCAATTTCTTCCTCTTATTGTAAAGCCTGTTAATGGCAGTTTTCCACCAGTCAGGTTTTCTCTTCCTTGAGGAGCTTATTTTTGGCCCTATCAGGTACACTCAACGCAGTTATACAGGTGTTTGTATAAGGCATTAGTGTAGAACTTGGCACAGTTGCCAGTTTTATCAGGGGGTGCAGTGAAGCTATTTATACCATCCAGTAAAAGGTTATAATCTGCTTTGGAGATTTTTTTTTTTAGTTTAGTTGCTGCTGGTGGGGTCAGATGTGATAGTTACTTCAAATGAGACTGATTTGTGATCAGATCTCACCAGGGAAGACCTCACAGTGGGGGTGCTACAGTAGTTCCCCATAATGGTAAGCACCAGATCCAGGTTGTTGACATCCCTTGTGGGGATGTCAACCAGCTGGTCCAGGGTATTGAAGTTAATGAAGTTGAGGAACCTCTGGGCAAGAGAGTTTGAGCATGAGTAAATTACCCAGTCAATGAATGGGTAGTTAAATTCACCCAAAACCATGGTGTTGGGATGTAAGTATCTCTAGGGAATCATGCTGTTTATCCAATCTGAAGGTGTAATTTATCTTTAATGAATACTGATACACACTATCCTTTAGTTTTCAAGCCTTCAGTTTGTGGTCTAAATGTGTGGAAGGAGGTGTAACCCAGTATGGCTCTGCTGGTCTCCACAGCCTTGAACCAGGTCTCCGTGACTGCACAAACATCTGTGTGGCAATGACATATGGGTGTTTCTTTAGTGTTTGTTTAACCAATGACTAGTATTGAATTGAGGTAATTTGATTCACTTATAATGTAGATGTTTCAGGAGCCTTTTACTGTTGACCTATGAGCTAAAACAAATTCTGTTTTTTATTCAGTTATGATGCAGTGTTATTCTTGCTGTTCATAGGTTGATCAAGTTTTGAATTTGTTTTTATGAATGAAAATGGTTTTATGGTGCAGTTTTATGTTCTGACGAAGTAGTACAAATATCATGAAAGCGCTTACCATTATATATGCTGTCATTAAAGTTCTTACAATATTACAGTCGTGTTGGCTGGATTATTTTGCTTATATTTATTGGGACTTTGTTGGAATCTCCTGACCTTTGTCCAGTTGTGTAGTTTTATTTATTCATTCGTACTATTTTAGGATGTCACAACTGAAACATGGCTGAGGGAATAACCTTGGAACTTGACTTTAATCCTGGCAATGCTATACGTACAAGGATTAACAGTCTACAATGGATTCTACAAGTGGATTTGAATCCCTTATTATGTCCTACCACTGATCTTACATTTAATGAGGGTACCACTTCTGACACTGCCACAATGGAACTTTTTGGTATGCATTTAAAAGAACTAGAGAATAACTGTATAAATATAAGCAGCTGCATTGGCAGTGACTCCATTTGGAAGCAGCAATTTATCACAAAGTAGTTATATCTGGCTTACAGATTCTAACAATGCTGACCTATGGTACACTTTATCCAGATCTTCTTAACAGGTGGCAAATGCTGAATTTACAAGAAAGTCTGGACTATATGTAGATATTGATAGATTTTTCCAACCAATTGAACTAACATCATTAAATAAGATAAGGGAATTATAGATAGGCATTATGAATAAGTTTAATATGGATGTTCTTTGACTGCATTTCAATAAATTATATGAACATTTTACCTTGTATGAAAAACGATTGCAGAAATTACAGCATGAATTAAAAGATTGTAAAAGTGGAAATGTTTTTTCATGGCCAAGAGACAATCCAGCTCATGACAATGTTAGTATATCTGTTCCTCTTGTAGAGGGCTCTAAAAAGGAAGCGACAGGTGCTCAGAATAGCAAAGCTACGAATAAAGAGACTGTTACACTAAGTGATCCTTCCACTTCATCTTCTACTATGAATTCAACAAATATGAATACTACATTTACACTTCCAACCCCTTTACCAATAGAGGACTACAGAAAGGGTCACTCCAAGATTAGAATAAGGTGGGGCCATATATGGCAGCTCAACCAATTGGACAAAACAGCTCTGATGACAACACAGAACAGGCAACACGAGGAAATGGATTGATTTTCAACATTTTCTCTTTTGAGCTGACAGATGAACAGACTTCCTGACTCAGTAAAGGTCTGTCATTTATTCCTACAAGACCATCAGATGTGACTGATATATTAACTGATATCAGATTGTTTGCCAGGAAAGTTTTGCTGTCTTTATTGTTTCCTGAACAGAATCTAGTTAATGACATATATAAGAAACCTGGCATTTTTTCACCTGTAATTCATCTTTATTTAGAAGCATCTGTTGGTCTCTGTGAAAGTGAAAGTTTAAAGTGTTTGAACAGTAGGCATAAATAATCTTTTTATAATTTAAACACTGAACAAAGAGCACTTGGTGAATTAGACTCAGCCCCCACCTTGAGATACGTCCAGGAGATAAAGGTGGGGGTATAGCTGTAATGGGCAAATAATTTTATCTTGATCGCATGAGACAACTACTTGCTGACAATTCAACCTATATGAGTATTACTAAACAGCAGACATTGGGGCTAATAGATAAAGTTCATTTCTTTGTGCATGATTTACTCATGACTGGTTTGATTAATCAGAATTTATTTCTAAATGTTACCATTGAATATCCCATTATACCTACAGTATACTATATGGTTTGCATAAAGTCCATAAATGTCTGCATGAACCACCAATGTGACCTAGAGTATCTAGTAAAGGTTGGGTCACTGAACCACTCTCTATATTTGTAGAAACAACTTGGAGACCACTATTAGAAAAAATAGAGTCAGTTCTTATAGATACTCATAATATTTTCGAGGATCTGTATAAATGGTCTAATGGTATAGACAGCAGTAAAGAGATTTTTTTGTGACCCTTGATGTGGTATCTCTATTTACTGTAATACCAAATACAACTGGTATAGAATATGCTATATCTTATTTATTTAAAGGCACAGAGTTTACACTAAGGTTGAGTTGATATGTATATTGAACTTATATTGTAGAACAATGTTTTTATATTTGAATAAAATTTCTTTTTGCAAAAAGTAGGCATAGCTATGGGCACAGCTTGTGCTAATAGGTATGCCAGCTTGGTATTAGCTTACTGGTAAACAGAACAGGTACTGAGGAATAATCCTTACAGTGAATATATTAGTTTCTATAGGCAATTTGTAGATGGTGTGTTCCTCTTGTGAACAGGGACATCTGAGATGTTTGCTGAATTTGTAGAATTTTTACATAGAACAACAGACTGTTTAAAGTTTAGTGAATATATTTCAAGTACGTCCAAGGAATTCTTAGATGTTATAGTCAGTAAGGATATGTTGGGCTCCTTCAATACTAGAATTTACAGGTGTGTGTGTGTGTGTAAATCAAATCTCAAAGAGTGTGCGTGTGTCATCTACTTGGGCAGGGACACAAAGCACTTTTTGGACAGAGAGGTTGCTGGAGGTCTAAGCTTGGCCACTGAGATCTCAACTCTGTAGCTATGCCAGTGGGGAGTCTCACTGGGGATCTGGAGAAAAAGAGAGAAATCAGTCCCAGACTGACTGTGATCTATCTGTGCTCTTAATGGAAACTGTACTTTACTGTGTGTGTACTTGTTATCTTCCCAGTGTGCACATCCCTAACTGGTGTTAGTGGTGAGGATTGAGGCTCCTTGTTTACTGGTCCAGTGGTGGGTCATCACAAAGCTACAAGATCGTAAGCTTTCATCATGTCAGAAACACACATGCAGATTGGATTGGTGATCTTTCCAATTTGTACAATGCCCCCCAGATCATGTTTTTGCTCCACTGCCATCAGTTCTACTCCCCTAGCAGATATTTAACAAGGATTACTGTGGTCCAGACATTGTGCTTTACATTTGTATGTTGTGAGTCATGACCTTTGGACTCTTCTATCCTCAGCTGCCACTATGTTGACGCTGTTCTCTATCCTCATTGTTTGACATCAACATACTTATGAATACTAGACTCAAGAAGGACCCCTGCGGTACTCCATTAGTCCATTTCCTTATTCTTGACATCATCATTTTCACCATAAAACTTGTGTCTTGCCAACTGACCGTGCAGCACTGCCATTCATTAGTTGTATTCCCACCCCTAATCAGTGCAGTTTTTTAGCAGCCACCAGTATGAGACCAGGCCATAGACTTTGGTGAAGTCTTGATACATAGCATCTACCAGTAGTTCTTTGCTAAATTGTCGTGTAAGCCAGGCATAACACTGGATCAGATTTCACTCAAAGCTGATGTTGTTCATTTATTTATTTATAGTATGTTAACAAGGATAGTGAGCTGGTACAAGATCCTTTTCTGACACTTTCCATATCATAAAGCTACATGAGACATAAAATAGCACATGTATAAGATGAGTAAATGTTCAATTTTGCATCAGAAAACAGTTCAGAGAAAGAACAGCAAACATATTATGTGTGCATTTTTGTGTATGTGTGTGTGTGTGTGTGTGTGTGTGTGTGTGTGTGTGTGTGTGTGTGTGTGTGTGTGTGTGTGTGTGTGCATATGTGAGAGAGAGAGAAACAAATTGAGAAATACACTTGGCAGCAAAGTAGTATTAGAGTCATTTTTAAATAATTGCATGGAATGATGTGATAAAAATGCATTGATTTTTTATAGATTTTTATCCAATATCTCAAAAATATGTCAGTTTATTGTCATTCATTCAGTGAGCTTTTAACTGTTTTCTAACTACTGGCTTAACCTGTTGTTCAACAAACTGGCCAGGAAGACTTTTCCAGGAAGCAGAAGCTTTAGGAAAGATCATTCCAAGACAGCTAGGGTAAAAAGTTAACCTAATCAACTTAATAGTAAAGTGAGATCACCAACCATGTATAAGATGAGTTTTGAAATGTAATCATTTAGCCAAAGGATGGTAGTATCTGTATAGGAATAGTCTGAACCCAAGTTTGTTGATCAAGAGAGATGCTTTAGTGGAGTCAAACAGGAGTAGCACTGTAAACTAACTTCTTACATGTCGTAAAATGTGACTGAGGATTTCAAAGTATTGACAGCAAATTTATTTATTTATTCATTTATTTATTTATTGACCAGGAAAGTCCACTGGGTCAGAGACCTATTTTCAATGGAGGCCTGGGGAGAAAAGCTCCAGGAACATACAAAATATTAACATCGTTGTCACAAATAGAATAGTACAAAGCAGATAATATTCAGTTTTGGTAGACTGACATTATAATTTTATGTAGACAAACATTACAACAAATGATAAAAAAATGGTCTTAGTAAATATATGAAAAAATTATACAATAATTCTGAAAATCAGGAAAGTTCAGGAAGGGAAAAATTGCTTCATCTGTTAGTAGGCAGATTAAGAGTCAGTAGTAAGAAAAGTTAGTAAGGGAAATAAACGTTGAGGCTTTGAAACTGCTATTGCAAGGGTTAGTAAACAAGGTTCTAGGAAGAAACAAGTTGTAGGTTTGTAAATGTATAAAAAGTGGAGAGGATGGTTTGTTTTAAGCAAGCCAGCTCCAAAGCAATGATAAGTCACTGTGCTGAGAGAAGGTGATTTGTCTGACACATTCCTTAGAAGTACTGAAGACTATATCATCTGCATAAAGCATTATGTTCAGCAATGGCAAGTCTATTCACATACACACAGGTTTTTCATATAGCAATGGCAAGTCTCGAGGAAAACTTTTTGTATATACTGGATACAGCACAGAGACTTGAAGCACCCCAGAGATCCAGTGGAGAAGTGACCCCTTTGTCTGTAATGAGAACTGTTTTATCTGTAAGATAGCTACTATACCAAGTAGCTACAGCTGATTAAAAATGTAATCAGCAAATGTGTTAAGCAGCAGACTGTAACAGACAGTTTTGAATATTATTTTTAGGCCAAGGAAATGGCCCCAGCTGGGAAACTTTCTTCCATATTTGAGAAATTGCCAGAGGTGAGTTTGTTTTTGTTATTTGCTTGTTATAAATTTGTAAGAGCAATGCTGTCTTCTAACAGTGTAGCTCACCTTCTTTCAGGGTTTTCTTCATGATCTGTCCTGCCACTGCTGTTAGGCTAACAAGACAATAGCTCCCTGTACTGTTATTTTGAACAACCATGTAAGTACTGAAATGTACAAAAACAAGAAAAACATGTGAACATATTATTCCATAGACCAGCTCAGATAATATTTTCACATAACTTTATCATGAGTTACAAGCAGAATAAATGCAAGAGTATGTGGTAAAGAGGGCACATTAACATATACTATCAATAACAACAAACAGTTAACAAAAAGAAGACATAGATGTTATGGTCTAGTCAGAAGTAAAATTATGTGCAGTTCCCTGCTCCACCCTTACTTAAGGCCACCCCACTTGATGTCATCCATTCCTCAGGCACTTCCCCATTAGCCAATGATATACTGACAGCCACTGTGAAGGGATGTGCCAGCACTCTGGCCACATTTCCAAGGTCCCTGGGAGGCAGTCAGTTTCATCCCATTGCTTTATTCTCTTATAGTGAAGGCAGTTGTTTCTTATCCTCCTTCATGACAGTTGTGGTGTCTGATCACTGGTCTCTCCACTCTGCTATATCTTCCATTCAGAATGATGTCTTCCTTACGTTCCACTTTAAGGACTGAATTGGAACATTCATGAAAACCTCAGCTTGGTCACATTGTTCTATGCTTTGCCTCCCACTTTTGCTCACTCTGGCAAGGTCTGACCCTCCATATCTTCTTCACGATATACACCTAATGAAGCATTGGTTCTCTCCTTGATCTCTTCTGCAAAGTCCAGTTCAGCTTCTATCTCTGCTGCCCATCCTCCTTTCATTAGTTTGTGTTGACTTTTTTGAAATTTGCCTTGTCCACCCCTTCCTTCTATCTATTCAATGCCATTTTTAACTCATAACTAAGCTTTGCCACAATGCATATCCACATTTACATTCTTTCTGCCTACTCCCTCTTCATCTAGTACTTATCCACAGCCATATGTATCCCACCTTATTGCAATGCACTTCTCTAAACTCCAAAATCATTGTCTTTCTTCTTAATGTTCTAAACCTTCCTCCTTTTCTGAGTCACCCTACGCCATGATCATTTGTGGCTAATGACACCTCCTCCTGGACTCGCTCATCCCCTCCACCTTGCTCAGGACCACATTCAGGATTCTTTCCTTTCTCAAGGTTTAGGAAGAAGTTGTAGTCATCTGTTATCCTGAGTATAAAAGCAATACATAAAGAAACTCAAGTGGTTCACTATAAGAAAGCACATAAAGCACATAGAGCACATAGATTAGTACTAGGCTAACTGCCCTTGTAAGCCATTTTAAGCCTAGACAATTCTCCCTTGTGAGACTCAAACCCTGCTTCTGGTGTTTGCAAGGCAAACACCTCAACCATTAGGCCACCCTCCCAAAACAGGTAGAATACATTGATGTAGTTATAAAGAAATATTCTTTAAGGGATAAGGTAGTTAGATTATCTCAGACTGCATAAAAGTTCCAAAAATGAGCCACTGATTGCAGATATGATACAGTTAATTAATGAGATGTAGATGCTGCCAGAGAGACTACTATACACAGAAATGCATGGCTGTATAGAAAAAATAGGCAACACAATAAAATTGATCAGAAAGCATTTTCATTCCTATTACCTAGGTGTGCCAGGAAGTACCCCCAAAGATCCTGGACTTTGCATGAGGCAATTGAAACAAGAACATTACAGCAATTTGAAAGAAAAAGAAACAGCCCATACAGAGAGAATGGAAGTAATCTTAAGCAAATGTGATGAAGGCCAAAGAGTGGCCACCTTCAAACATAAACAAGGTAACATCTCAGCTGTGACTACCCCATCCTGTTATTTGTATCCCCAAACATTCCGAGTAGGATAGTCTCCTTCTTCCAGTAGCAGTGGTCCTTCTGGATCTTCAACAGATAGGTAAGTGATGATGGTTAAACCATAACATTTGCTCAGTTCCCTTTCTTTCTTCCTTTAAATGTCACCTATTTCAAAGAATCTGTTGCTCTATACTATATTTGTTCTTCAAAAGCTTTTTGACCACAAAGTAATGGAAGTTCTTCCATTCTCAGAAAAAGGGAAAGTATTCTCCTAAAGACTGCTCCTGTGATCCAAGACAGAGGGCAATTGGAGGTATGTTCTGGATGAACTCTCCCTCAAAAAGTACGTGACAGGACCTGCCCAGTGGTGCATTTACCTGTGTCTCCTCTGCTTATTTGTTTTCATCCTAGGTTGGAGACAGACATCCTCAGATTAGCAGAGAGACCTCTGGCCATTAGTTCCTTTGTAGGGTGCTGTATCAGCTTATTCAATCCCCTGAAGGTGAGAGTCAAACATTAGAGAATGGACCAGACTGCCACTCCAGTAGAGTTCCCCCAGCATAACTCTCATAAGCAGTCCCACAAATGCTGCTACTTAAAGAGGAGCATGATTCCCTGGCATGAAAGCACTCTGCCCTGCCAGAAGGACAAGCTAAGCCCATTGTTGAATGTAGTCATGGTAGGGAGTTAGCCCCGCTCCGTTCACCCTCGCTGCACTTGGGCTCATTCTGCTCCCCTACCCTACCCCCATTCTCACCCACCCAAATACAGTTTGCTTTATACTATCCACTCCCTCCCCTTCCTGTCCCAACATCCTATCACTATCACTTCCTGCCAAGACCACTCCTACCTAAATATCTGTCACACTTACATCTCATCACTTCTTGACATTCACTATTTCTACTTTACTTTCCCCCTCCTCTACACATTCCCTTATAATGCAATACCTTCTCATTCTCACCACACTCCTCCTAATTCTCTGTACTGCAACCTCCTATCACTCTCACCTTGCCAACCCACCCCTTCTCTCTCCTACCTCTTATACACATAATATCTTTCAAAATACTGCCTCATTTATTATCTCCCCAACACTATTTAATTTCTCCACCACTTGTCTACACAAACTGTCTATACTACATATCCTTAAACCTACTGACAAATCTAAACCAAAGCTTTACAAACTCCACTTTCCTATCCCTATACTCTCTCGTCTTCCAAAAACTTACTCTGTTCTGGTGACATCCATCCCAACCCAGGACCCCTTACCTCTATCCACACCCAAGCCTCCCTTAACACCAATCCCACCCCCCTCCTCATAAACTTCTGTCCACCTACATCCTCACTCACAAAGTACATCCTTATCTAAAGATCTAATTAATAACTCACTAAATATTCAGAGCCTAACAAACAAAATCTCTGACTTGCACACATGGATAGCTCATACTACTCCTCACATTCTCTCCTTATCTGAAACCTGGCTCAAGCCACATATTAAAAATAGTGAAATACTCCCACCAGGCTATAACATCTTTCTCTCTGATAGAGTCCCCAAAAAAAGGAGGTGGCATAGCCATCATGTACTCCAACACCTTAAAACTTGCACCCTACCCTTCCCTATCCCTAACTTCCTCCCAGCTGAACTTATCATATTAAATTTCCACAATAAAAGAACGCAAAAGAGTGATTATACACACAAACCAACTTAAACAACTAATATAAAGCTCTCAATTAGCACCAGGTTTCCCAAGACATGATCCAGGCAACTCAAAGTTAAAAATAAACACTTTTAATAAACTAAAATAAGTATAAATAGTATAGCAGATTTTAAACACGTGTTGTTCTTCCCAGTCTAGAAGTACTAGATTAGCAAAGATGGGGGTGCAAGCAGCCCCCATTGCTACTCCCTTGATCTGCCTGTAATACTTACCCTCATAACAGATGTAATTGTGCTCCAATACTATGGACATGCATTCTACTATAAGGTTGACCCGATCCCATTCAAATCTAGCATATTTTCTAATGCTGTTGGAAAAACTCTCAAGTCCTTCTTCTTTAGGAATACATGAAAAAAGGTTGACTACATCAATGGTGTTGAATACAAGTTCTTTATTCCATATATTAGGTTTAAACCTGCTAAGAAGATCCCAAGAGTCTTTAATAAGATGTGGGACCTTGTCATATACATGTTTAAACCATCTATCCATGGCAACTCCTATGGGAAATGTTTTTGATTTGCTACCCAATACTATTGGTCAGAACGGGGGGTCCAATAAATTCTTGAGTACTTTAGGGATACCTACTATGGTGGCTAATACAGGGAACTCTGCTCTTAAATAATTGTATGTGTCTGTTGTAATTCTATTGTCAAGGTGAAATTCCTCCAAATACAAATCAATGCATCTGTACGCAATATGACTTTCATTTAAGGAAACTGTCTCATAGTTCCCTGACTGTTGTAGTATCTCATACATTTTATTGATGTATTCCAAAGAGTCATAAATCATTGCCCCCCTTTATCAGGTTCCATGACTCTTATGTTGTGGTCAGACCTAGCCTACCTCAAAATCTCATTCTCCTTGACAGACATTTTATTTCTAACTTTGACCTCCTTAATGTTTTGTTGTAACTAATGCAATTCCTTTGTAACCACCTTTTCATATGTGGCAATAGTAGGATGCATAGGTGGAATGAATGTATTTTTCTTTTTAAGGACTCCTGTTTGACTATTAGATGTTTTGTTGTGGAGGTGTATTGCTAGATTTAACTTCCTTAAAGATAATTTGAATTCTATCAAATTATCTACTGTATTAAACCCGGTCCTCGGTACATATTTCATCCCTTTTGATAATACGCTAAAATGCTCTTCCTCTAAATTCACCTTTTTGTAATTGTATATGTTGAAATTACCCAAACTTAAACTACATTGTTCGTTACCTTAATACTGGATAAATTATCCCCATCTAACCATGTAGTTTCTTCTGTCATTATTTATTTTTCCATCTTTGTTGTCCCCTGTTCCAGTTTGTCCTGTTACAATCCTGCTGGTCTCCTTCCCAGCCTTTTCTCCACATTCAGTATTGTTGCTGTCTTCATCCCCCCCTGAAAATTTCATGTTTTCTGTATTGGTATGTTAAATTGTTGTTGACCTCTATATGGGGCCCTACCCCCTTTCCCTTCTGGGGATGTTATTGGCCTCCCTTCCTCTTTTTCCTTCCAGGGGTATACTGCACATTTCTTATAGTGCTCTAAATCCCTCTCCAACTTTTTACGTTTCTTTTTATATATCTTTTCAGAGTTTGCTTCATTTTTTGGTAACAAGTCCAGAGTAACCATTTCTTGCTTCAGCTTGCTTTGTCATCATATGTTCTTACTGCTTAATTGTCTTATCATAATATTTCTAATGAGAAAGAGTATTTATTGTTGTTACAGCTGCAAATAATATTTACAATATTACTATTGTTGAATAATTCAGAATTAATGAAAATTTGCAACTTACAAAGTAGTACAAACCAAAAGCTTAATAAAAACTTCATATAAAGGCTTCAGCTTTGCAGCATTTATATGCAAGGCACAACATCTGCTCCTGTCATTCATTCTGTATTTAATGTATGGAATAGGACAATATACATTTCCTGATTCTTTGATGTTTCTGGCATACATGTGCATTTTACAAATCATGTATTTTACATTATTTGCATTCTTTACACATATAGTTTAGGAATGTTTGATAGAAATAGAAAAGTATTGATTAATACATGTTTTATACAACTTCTAATAGAAGAGCCATTCCTGCTGTTACAATACAACAGTGTGTGACCCTTGTTTCAGGATGCTGTGACCTTTTCATTCTATCTTTATCCTAATAGCTGGCTGAGCTGAGAATTCTAAAAAACCTCTGTGAAGTCTTATAGCTAATTTGCATCTATCTGACATTTGTTTATTAGAGGAATTATTTTCAACATAAATATATTAGTAATTATGCCTTGATAAAGAGAGGAAGAGGGATTGTTTATAAGCACTATCTTGTCTTGGCTGATGTTCTTTTAGCCAGGCATTGTATTTACATGCAGCTTTGTAGTCATTCTTTCAGTCACTGGCATTCACATAAGATTGTTCACACATGTTGCTCAGGGAAGATTTCTATAAGCTCATGTCTCAACATTGCTTGAGATCCCAATTCTATAACAGAGTTCCCCCTGAACAGACATGAGAACTCATGTGTGTTGATTTTATTCAGTGAATACTATCAAGCTTCATTGGTTCAGAGCACTTTATAAATCGTACAATGTCTTGGACCTGATGTACTTGATCCACTGTTAAAACCTGTACTGCTTGTCATCTTACACATTTGATTCCACACTTGATGACAGCAGTTATTAGGCTTGCACATCCTAAAATGCCAAGTATAAGCTGCATTATGTTTACTTTCCAGCTACTGACAGAACCACTCAGCCAAGAGAACCATCTTTTTTATTTGTGCTTTTTGAGCATTTTTCTCAATTATTTTGAGGTAACTTCCTGATTTTAGGTTCACTATCAGGAATATAAGTATAATATTCCTCTCCTACCAATGCATAAAATGTAATGCCATGTGGTTCTGTAAGACCATATTTCTTATGGCAGTTATTTCTATGGTAACTTTTAATTCTTCTGATAGACCTGTCAGTTTTTTAATTTCCCAGATAGCTTTTCCTGAACAATAGAATGAAAATATTGATGCTTCTGCAAGGACATTATTTCATACATTCATTTTTTTTACTATGTCAATATGTCTTTTTAATCTAACATTTAATATTAGAATTAGGCAATGTAGCAGTATGTCTAATGAATGGAATTACATGTCCCAAGTAACACAATCCATTTTAAATCTCAGGAAGCCATTTGTAGGCTTTTTTACCACATATGTAATATATGCCTGCTTAAAATGGAATTATTTATGTAATATAGTGTTTAGTTTTAGCATCTATAAATGTCCAGCAAGTTAAAAATGTTCAAAACATTGTCCACTGGTATTTAAGGTAGCATAAAAAATACTGCAAGAACTTTTCCCAATAAATGGGTGATTACTTGTTTCTTCTCCTCATAAACAAACATCAGCAGTCACATTTGTATGGACAAGCCTCAATAAAGGGTGTGTCTTTGTGGGAGAGTTATTTCTTGGAACCCAGTCTTGATTTGTGAGGTTCAACACTTCCAGAAGGGTAAATGGAATAGGTTGTAATGGAATTCCACTGTTTGCATCTTGTGGTATCTCGGCACAAATCCAACATTGTTTAGCATTCAAAGTTTGAGTACATTTGCAGTGATTTGGTATGGATGAGTAAAAATTCATCAGGATCACAATTGATATCAGGATTTTCATGGTTCAATATTTACTGGAAGAAAAAAGAATCATGTTCTTATTAGTTGTATCTGATACTATGTCCCTTTATATCAATTGTTAAATTCAAAATCATTCAGTTTCCCCCCTCCATTTTAATCTTTTAACATGATCTTTATGAATCCAACCATTTTTGGTGGCTGATTTTTATATGGCTGGATTTGTACAGCCACTAACCCCACTTTGGTAACAATGTAGGGTACTATCCATTTTGAATCCCATTTACTTGTGTTTCCAAACTGGCGGACCATTATAAGATCTCCTTGTTCCAACTGTACCTCCCTCAATTCCCAAATCTCATTTTGTTTACACAGTTCTAGATTATGGGCTTGTCCAGCTTCCCAGACTTTCCCTTTTGCCCAACTGATTTGGTCTTAGAGCTGGTCCCACAATTTTGTTTCTTCTAATGGTATCCCATAAGGGATTTCTCCTGCTTGTAAATTCATAGGTCGACCCGTCATTAGTCCATGTGGAGTTAACCCACATCCCTGAGGTATATTTTGCATCTTAATCAAAATGTTGGGTAACTGTTTTACCCAATGATTCCCAAACTCAGAAATCATTTTCATTAATCCTTTCTTCAGAGTTCTATTAGCTCTTTTGACTTTTCCAGAACTCTGAGGATGGTAAGGAGTATGAAACCTTTGCTTGATCCCCCAAGTTTTACACATTTATTTTGTCACTTTTCCAGTAACGTGAGTCCCTTGATCACTATGCATTTCTCGGGGCACTCCCCATGTTGGAATGATCCTTTCACTTATTATTCTAACTACTGAATTTGCATCTTCCTTTTTAGTTGGATGAGCTTCCACCCATCCAGTATATTTATCTAAAAAATGAAACCCTCCTCGTGCTGTTTGAAGAGGTCCTACAAAATCCATTTGTACCCTTTCCCAGGGTCCCAATGCTTGTGGGAGCCTATATTGTTTTCTCCTATTTCATTTTCCCACATTGTGCATGGCACATGTGACACATCTATCTACATAATTTTGGATGTCTGTTGTCATTCCTTCCCATTTAAATCTACAAATAACAATTTGTTGTAGTCTTTCCCTTCCTGGATGACCTAGGAAATTATGATAATAAGTTAACAACATTTTTCCTCTTTCAGGCTCAATTGTTTTTACTCTATGTAAAGGACCTTTTTTGAATTCTCCTGGTAGCGACCAAGGTTCTGGAAATCTCACCCATTTCCATTCACATCTTTGTATTATTTCAAATTCTTCTATTTGCTCTTTTTTAATGATGTCTGGCTGTTCTCTTGGGATTTTTACTAAGCTTCCTAACTGCTGATTATCCTTGTTTTTGCATTTAAGGTCATATGAGCACCTTGTTCAAATTCAGGACCCCAAAACGGCTTCATTTCATCCGTTCCTGTCACTGTTAATCCACATACAGTAGGTGTTATGATGATCCCATCACACTGGATTTGGGTAATTTTACCTACCTCACTTTCCACTATTTGTTCATACTCTGTACACTTATCTCTACAAAAGTAAGCTGTACAATGTAAAGGTAAAGGATTTAGAGATAAGTCCATTTGTCATCATCATCATCATCCTCTTTCGGCTGTTCCCATTAGGGGACGCCATAGTGGATCATCTGTTTCCATTTCTTCCTGTCCTCTGCAACTTGCTCTGTCACACCAACCACCTGCATGTCCTCTCTCACCACATCCATAAACCTTATCTTAGGTCTTCCTCTTTTCCTGTTACCTGGTAGCTTCATCTTTAGCATTTTTTTCCCAATATACTCAGCATCCCTCTTCAGCACATTTATTTATTTTAGTTATTTATTTTACATTTGTTGACCGGGCTAGTCTAGCTGGATACATGTCCATTTTCAGTAGAGGCCCGCATGTCCAAACCAATGTAATCTTGCCTTTCTGGCTTTGTCTCCAAACCTTCCAACCTGAGATGACCCTCTAATATACTTATTCCTAATCCTGTCCACCCTCATCACACCCACCCAGTGCAAATCTTAACATCTTTAACTCTGCCACATCCAGCTCTAACTCCTGCCTTTTTGTCAGTGCCACTGTCTCCAACCCATATAACATAGCTGGCCTCACTACCCTCTTGTAGACCTTCCCTTTCACTCTTACTGGTACTCGTCTGTCACAAATCACTCTTGACACTCTTCTCCACCTACTCCATCCTGTCTGTACTTTCTTCACCTCTCTTGCACACTCACCATTACTCTGAACTATTGATTCCAAGTATTTAAACTCATCCACCTTCGCCACCTCTACTCCTTGCATCCTCACCATTCCTCTATCCTCCCTCTCATTCACACACATATATTCTGTCTTAGTCCTGCTGACCTTCATTCCTCTTCTCTCCAGAGCATATCTCCGTCACTCCAGGGTCTCCTCCACCTGTTCCCTACTCTCACTACAGATCACTATGTCATCTGCAAACATCATAGTCCACGGGGACTCCTGTCTGATCTCGTCTGTCAACCTGTCCATCACCACTGCAAATAAGAAAGGGCTCAGAGCTGATCCTTGATGTAATCCCACCTCCACCTTAAATGCATCCATCACTCCCACCACAGACCTCACTGCTCTCACACTACCCTCGTACATATCCTGTGCCACTCTTACATACTTCTCTGGCACTCCCAACTAACTCATACAATACCACAACTCCTCTCTAGGTACCCTATCATATGCTTTCTCTAAGTCTACAAAAACACAATGCAACTCCTTCTGACCTTCTCTGTATTTCTCCATCAACACTCTAAGAGTAAACATCACATCTGTAGTGCTCTTTCCTGGCATGAAACCATACTGCTGATCACTAACCATCACCTCCCTTCTTAACCTAGCTTCCACTACTCTTTCCCATAACTTCATACTATGACTGATCAATTTAATCCCTCTGTAGTTACTACAGCTCTGCACATCACCCTTATTCTTAAAAATCGGTACCAAAACACTTTTTCTCCATTCCTCAGGCATCCTCTCACTTTCAAAGATTTCATTAAACAATCTGGTTAAAAACTCCACAGCCATTTCAACTAAACACCTCCATGCTTCCACAGGTATGTTATCTGGACCAACAGCCTTTCCATTCTTCAGCCTCTTCACAGCTATCCTTACTTCCGCCTTGATAATCCATTGCACTTCATGATTCACTACCCGCACATCATCCAACCTTCTCTCCCTCTCATTCTCTTAGCTCATCAACCCCTCAAAGTACTCCTTCCATCTGCTCAACACACTCTCCTCACTTGTATGTTTCCCTCATTATCCTTTATCACCTTTACCTGCTGCACATCTTTCCTAGCTCGGTCCCTCCGTCTAGCCAATTGGTACAGGTCCTTTTCTCCCTCCTTAGTGTCCAATCTTTCATACAACTCTTCATATGCCTTATCTTTAGACTTTGCCACCTCTTTCTTTGCCATGCACCTCATCTCCTTATACGCCTGTCTATTTTCTTCATCTCTCTGACAATCCCACTTCTTCTTTGCCAACCTCTTTCTCTGTATACTCTCCTGTACTTCCTCATTCCACCACCATGTCTCCTTGTCATCCTTCCTCTGTCCAGATGTCATACCAAGCACCATTCTAGCTGTCTCCCTTACTAGCTCTGCTGTAGTTACCCAGCTATTTGGTAAGTCTTCACTGCCACCCATTCATAGGTTCATAGGTAGATACTAGGCTATCTGCCCTAGGGCATTTATAAGCCTAGCCAGAGTGTATTTGGCTTCTGCCTCCCTATTAGATTAGCCTACTGTGCCTCTGTAAAGTAGGTCACAGAAGGTATCCTTTTAAGATTAGTTTACTGTTTCTCTGTCCAGCAGGGACACAGGGGAGATCCCAGGGGTGAATTTGCGATTTCCCATCCACGCGTCCAAATTTCGCTTGAAGAGGGTCAGCGAGGGGCTATGTCTAGATATTGCCTATCTTAACTCTTCCCTGAACTCCACCTCACAATTACCCTTTTTCATTTTCCACCATTTGATCCTTGGTGCTGCCCTGACACTCCTTCTCCTCTTCTTGATCACCAACGTCATCCTATAAACCACCATCCTATGCTGCCTAACTACACTTTCCCCGGTCACCAGTTTACAGTCTCCAATCTCCTTCAAACAGGCCCTCCTACATAAGATATAATCCAACTGTGTGCATCTTCCTCCACTCTTGTATGTCACCCTATGCTCCTCCCTCTTGTTAAAATACATATTCACCACAGCCATGTTCATCCTTTTCATGAAATCCACTACCATCTGACCTTCTGCATTCCTTTGCTTAACACCATACCTACTCATCACTTCCTCATCCCCTCTGTTCCCTTCACCAACATGACCATTGAAATCTGCTCCAATCACCACTCTCTCACCCTTGGGTACAGTCATCACCACTTCATCCAACTCACTCCAAAATGTTTCTTTCTCATCCATCGCACACCCAACTTGTGGAGCATATGCACTAACAACATTCATCATTACACCATCAATTTCCAGTTTCATAAACATCACTCTATCTGACACTCATTTCACCTCCAAAACACTCTTAGCATACTGTTCCTTCAGGATAACTCCTACACCATTTCTCCTCCCATCCATACCATGATAAAACAATTTGAACCCACCTCCGCTACACCTAGCCTTACTCCCCTTCCATTTGTTCTCTTGCACACACAATATACCAACCTTCCTTCTGTCCATCACATTGGCTAGCTCTCTCCCTATACCAGTCATACTGCCAACATTCAAAGTTCCGACCCTCACTACCACAGTCCTAGCATTTCTCCTCTCTTCCTGCCTTCAGGCATGCCTTCCCCCTCTTCTCCTCCTTCGGCCAACAGTAGCCCAATTTCTGCCAGCACCCTGTTGGCTGACAATACTGGTGGCGATCGGTGTTAACCCAGGCCTCGACCGATCTGGTATGTAAATATTTACTGCTGTCTACAGGAATGATTTGGTGAAGTTTTACACTGGATGCTCTTCCTGATACCCTCCCAATTTATCCGGGCTTGGGACTGGCACAAAGAAATGCACTTGCTTGTGCATCCGTAAGTCCATTTGTATTTGGCACCTATTCAAAATATTTTGTACCACTTCCCTTATTTGTTTTTCTTCCATGTCATTTGTTTCCCATGCCCAGTATTGAGGAACATTTTGTACTGGATACGTTTCTTTGGAGTCAAGGGCCCCTTCTTTTGCTAGCTGATCTACTATTTTATTAGCCTGACTGTGTACCTCATTTTTGGTGTGAGCTTTGACCTCATTTATACTCACTGTAGAAGGATTGTCATCTTTTATCAAATGCCAAATTTCTGTCAACACTTCCTGATGACTGATTGGTTTAGCATCAGCTGTAATCAAACCTCTCCTTGCCCAAATGGGAAGAGATGATGTTAAGACTCGGACTACATATTCACTGTTGGTATAAATGTTTACAGGTCTGGGCAATAACAAGGCTTGTTTAACTGCTTCTAATTCAGCTCTTTGTGCTGAGCATCCCCCTGGGAGACCACCCTTCTTGTGTTCTTTGGGGTCTGCATCGTATATTGCCCGTTTAGTTATAAAACACCTTCTTTCAGAGCTCCAGTATCTGGATCCATTTATGTAAAATTCTGGCACTCCTTCAAGAAGTGTTTCTCTTCATGTTCCAAGTCAGGACACTCATGAGATTCCCCTTGGTAATTAAGCAGTTCTGGTAAAAATTTATCCGAGGGATTCCTACTCTGATTCTTCCTTCCTGACTTGCAAGACTTGCAGTGATTCTACCAAGTCATGCATTATTCATGCCCTTTGGATTTCCTTTTAATATGTATTTCACTGGAGTATGTTTGGTCTGCAGCACAATTGGAGAGCCCTGAATCATATGGCATGTTACTTCAGTACACCATTCTGCTATGATGGCTTGCTTCTCACATTCTCTCATTTCTTTCTCAACTGGACTCATAGCTTGGGAATAATAACCCAAAGCCTGATACTGAAATCCCCTTTTTTGCAACACTATGGCCATCATAGTTAGACTATTGTCTCCAAACTGTATGATGAACTCTTTATCTCTTTCTGGGACACCCAGAAATGAATTCTTCCTTGACCTTAAAGAAAGCTGCTAGTGACTCATCATTCCAATTGAGAAGTTCATCTCCCTTTTTGTTTCCTTTAAGCATATTAGTCAAGGGTTTTGTTTTTTCTGTATTATCTGGTATCCATTCCCTTGAGAATCCAAAGATTCCTAGGGCTTGCCTTAAACCTATGACAGTAACTGGAATTGGTAACTGTCTGATTAGTTGCTTTTTTGTCTTCATTAATGTTTCTTTGTCCTGCTGATACTGTGACACCCAAGAAGGTAACAGAATCTTTCATAAACTGATTTTTTTAGGGTTCAGTTTAATCCTGTTTGTCTTATTGCTTGGAAAATTTCTGCTAGTGCATTTAAGTGCTGCTTTTCAGTTTCTGTTCCTAAAAGTATGCCATCCATGTATTTAATAATAGGAAGTCTGCATTCTAATGGTTTTAGTATTTGGTGCTGCGGTAGAGTTGTCACCTCACAGTAAGACGCTGTCTGGTTCGATTCTCAGCTAGAGCGTCTTCTGTGTGGAGACATGAGTGAATGAGGCGTCCTGCTGAAGGTTGTACATCAGGGAAGGTAACTTGGCACGTAAAAATCAACTACCAATCGTTAGCGGACCGGAGTTCCGCTGTGGCGACCCCTAACTGGAAAAAGCCGAAAGACACAACAACAACAACATGATAAAAATCTGTTGGAGCATTATGAAAGCCCTGAGGCATTCTTGTCCAAGTATATTGCTGGCCTTCTACAGTAAAAGCAAATTTCCATTGTGAGTCTTTATCTAAGTAATACTCCAGAAACCATTACTCGCATCTAATGTGGAGACAATTTTCATTTTCTCCTGAATATGAGCAATAAGATCAGGCATGCTTCCTACTATTGGTAAAGAATGAGGTATCACCTTATTAAGTTCTCTGTAATCAACAGTAAGATGATAACTTTTGTCTGGCGTCTGTACAGACCAGTATGGACTGTTAGCTAGTGAATTAACTTTTCTCACTACCCCTTGAGCTTCTAAAGCTTTCACAGTATTCAGTATTGCCTGTTTTCCCCCCTTTTTTTTTTTTTGTTTTTTTCCCCTTTTTTTTTTAAAAAAAAAAACCCCAAAATTTTTTAAAAAAAAAAAAAATTAAATTGGGGTTTTTTTGGTTTTTAAAAAAAAAATTTTTTTTTTTTAAAAATTTTTTAAATTTAAAATTTCAAATTTTTTAAGGCCCTTTAAATTTTTTTTTAAAAAAATTTAATTTTTTTTTTTTTTTTAAAAGTTTTTGGGTCAGGACCTGATACCCAAAAATTTTTTCTTTTTTTTTTAAAAAAACTTTTTTTTTTTCCCCCGGTTTTTTTGCCTTTTTTTTTTTTTTTTGGGGGGGGGGGGTTTATTTTTAAAACAATTTTCCCCCTTTTTTTTAAATTTTTTTTTTTTTTTTTTTTAAAAAAAATTATTTTTTTTTTTAAATTTTTAAAAAAATTTTTTTAAAGAAAAAAAATTTTTAAAAAATTTTTAAAAATTTTTTTAAAAAATTTTTTTTTTTGGGTTTTAAAAAAAATTTTAAAAAAAGGGGGGGAAAAAAATTTTTTTTTTAAAAAAATTTTTTTTTTTAAATTTAAAAAAAAAAATTTTTTTTTTTGGGGTTCCCAAAAAATTTTTGCTTTTAAAAAAAAACCAAAAAAAAATAAAAAACCCCTTTTTGGGGGGTTTTTTAAAAAAACCCCCCAGAAAAAAAAACCCAAAAACCCCGAAATTTAAAAAATTTTAAAAAAAATTTTAAAAAAAAAAATTTTTTAAATTTTTTTTTTTTTGGAAAAAATTTTTGGGGAAAAAATTTTTTTTTTTTTTTTAAATTTTGGGAAAAAAATTGGGGGGAAAAAAATTTTTTTGGGGGGGGGGCAAAAAAAAAAAAAAAATTTGTTAAAAAAAAAAAAAAAAAAAAAATTTTTTTTTTTTTTTGGGGGGGTTTTTTTTTTTTTAAAAAAAAAAAAAAAAAAAAAAATTTTTTTTTTTTTTAAAATTTTTAAAAAAATTATTTTTTTATTTTTTTTTTAAAAAAAATTTTGCCCTTTTTTCCCTTTTTAAATTTAAAAACCCCCCGGGGGGGGAAAAAAAAAAGGGGTAAAAAAATTTTTTTTCCCCCGGGGAAAAAAACCCTTTTAAATTTGGGGTTTTTGGAAAAAAGGGGGGCCCCCCCAAAAGGAAATTGTTTATAAGCACTATCTTATCTTGGCTGATGCTCTTTTAGCCAGGCATTGTATTTACATGCAACTTTGTAGTCATTCTTTCAGTCACTGGCATTCACATAGGATTGTTCACACATGTTGCTCAGGGAAGGTTTCTGTAAGCTTATTTCTCAACGTTGCTTGAGATACCAATTCTATCACAGAGTTCCCCCTGAACAGACATGAGAACTCATGATGTTAGGTAGTCCAATCTCACCATTTTTGCATATGGGTTCGGAGCTGATCCTCGGCTCTGAATCAGATGATTTTCAAGCTCAAAGACTTCTGATTGGCTCATGGCTAAACAAGTATCCCATGGTGCACTAGTGCAATCCCCTGTTCTCATTTGCTGCATTGATGAGTCCGGATGTGCTTCTCTTGGCTTTGGCTAAGTTTTTGCAAATTTTCATTATTCTAGTATCTTTTACATCGTTATTGAATATATACGTTATAAGACTTATATCTTTATTGTCTTGTGGTTGTTGTAGTGGTATCCTGTGTACCAGTAGTTAGGCGTAATTGCACTTTACCTAAACTGTTAGCTTTGGTGGTTTCGCCTTTTTTCCTGTTATTTACAGTTAGGATTTACCTAAGTTGCCTTGTGGCCTTGTGTGACTAGTATAGTAGTCTCCTGTATTTCAGTAATTAGACACACTTGCTTTTTTTCTTGTCTAGAGAATTAGTTTAGCGACTTCACCTTTTTTAATCAATAGGGGCTCCTATTGATTATTCCCTGTCAAGCGATTATTGTTGACTAGTGGTCTTTAGCGGGGACCCGCTAAAGTCTTAATTTCTTACAGTTGTCAATTTGCTACCCTTGAGTGTGTGTGTGTGTGTGTGTGTGTGTGTGTGTGTGTGTGTGTGTGTGTGTGTGTGTGTGTGTGTGTGTGTGTGTGTGTTTGTGTGTGTGTGTGTTGTGTCTTCTTGGTCTGTTTGAATTAGAAGACCTGGTTCTTCACAGGGCTAGGCCCATTTAACTTAGAGGACCTAGTCCTCGTGTTGCTTCCACTGTATTTTATTTAAAATATTCTCCTGTGTGACTGAATCTGTCTAGTATTTAGTGGAAAATCTAGGTTTCTATCTTACACCAGGCTAGGCCCGTTTAACTTAGAGGACCTAGTCCTCATGTAATTCGTCTGCAGGGCTAGGCCCATTTTAGTTACAGGACCTAGTCCTCAGTCATTTTTCTTTCTCTTTCTTTTTCCCTCTGATTGCTTGTGGGTTGCAATGTCTAAGGATAGCAAGGAGCACAAACCCTCTGGGTTTAAAAAATGTATGAAGTGTTCCCAGAAAATGTCTTTGACAGATGGCCACAGTAGCTGTGTCTACTGTTTGGGAGCCATCCATTTGCAAGAATCATGTTTGTTCTGTCATGCTTTCTCTCCTAGAGTGTTTCAGGAGAGAAAGAACAAACTGATACTCAGGGGTCTTTTGATGCCAATCTTTGAGGAAGCTTTGTCTGGTTCTTTGGCTTCTTTGTCTAAGTCGCCTAAGTCAAGATCTGACTCAATGTCTAAAGGTCCAAAAAGGCCTTCTCTGGCACCAACTAGTGTTTTGGAGCCACCTGCTAAATTAATAAAACCTGCCTCCTTGACTACTCAGTCTTTGGAGCTGAAGGAGAGCACTGTGGTTTCGGAGTCGGTCACAGATACTTCAATGCTGACTGCTGAATTCTTGCAAATAGTTGACTCTGCTTCTCGGAGCCAGTCTGTAGAGTCCCTACCAGTCTCTTTGATGGTCAAATCTCCAGTGCCTGCTAGGTCGAGATCCCCAACCTTATCTTCCAGGTCTTCCAGGAGTTTTTTGGAAGAAGATGTGGAGAGGGTAGTACTGAGACTCCTCAAGTTGTCTGCCCTGCCTAATTTTTTGTTGGCTCTGACCCAATTGGCTCTGGAGCCACTCGAACCAGTCTTGTCTCCATCCGTGATTCTTCCTTTGAGCCATGTTAGTTTTTCGGAGTTGGAGTGCTTGTCACCAATGGAGGAACCCTCGGTTCCGGCTCCCCTTGCTGTTGCATTGGAGCCTAGTTCGGCTCCGACACGTTTGGCTCCGTCCATCATGTCCAGGGACCGAAGCTCTTCTGTTGGCGCCGAGGGGGAGGTTTTGAATCGATCTTCATCGGTTCCAAGCCTTCCTCTTGGTGCGTCCGCCAGGGTGAGCTTGGACCCTGCATCTATCTCGGAGCAGATGGCTCTGGGTCCAGCACCGTCCTTTGTCTCTTCAGAGTGGGGATGGTCTTCAGAGCTGGAGAGATCTGCTTTTCAGGTGATAAGAAGTGCGCTGTCACAATCTACAGCCCCTGCCAGTGGTACAAGTACTCTTCACCCCAGGGCTCCCACTTCAGTCTCAGTCCCTACTCTCTCCGGAGACAGCAGAGACCCACAGCCTCAGGAGCCACTGGCTGGTGGCCCCCACTCTTCCTGGGCATCCCCAGAATATCCTTTTGAGGAGCCGCCATGGAAGAGAGTATGCAAGAGGAAGCATATTGACTCCCAGGATGAGTCTCTGACAACAGACACTGATCTTGATGAGTCGGAGGGGTCCCCTAAGTCGTCCTCTGATGATGTCTCCTTTGTGCACATTCTAGAGATCCTTAAACAGAGGTGCGACTGGCCTGCTGTCAACCCTTCTGATGAGGAGTCAGTGTAGCTGAAGGATTTCGGGTCTCAACGCTCTGCCTCTTGGGTGTCTCCACCTTTCGACAAGCTAATGGATCTGGTTAGTCGGAAGGTGTGGGATACTCCCAATGCCATGGAGCCAGTACCTAGAAGACCAAATAAGTTCCTGTCTGCCCCTCCTGGAAAAGAATTCTTGTCTAAGGGCATTCCCATAGATGCCATGGTTGTGGCAGCAGCCACGAAGAAGGAGTTGGTGGAGACGTCTTCTTCTGTACATCCGCCAAACAAGGAGTCTCAACAGATTGACAGATTTGGGAAGCACGTATTTAGTTCAGCGGCCTTTACACTTCGATCCCTGAACTATCTTACCCATTTCACGACGTTGCAGAGGGATCTCCCCAAGGAGTTAGGAGATTCCATACAGGGTGCTTGTCCTGAGGGAGTCCCAGATAGGATCTCTGCTCAGTTGTCCACCCTAAATTCCATAGTTAACTCCTCCATGTGGCTCATATCTCATGCAGCTGATGGAGCGAGCAGAGCAGCGGGTTTAGGAGTTGCCCTTAGGCGCCACTCCTGGATGCGCTTGTGTAATTTTGTGGAGCCGTTTAAGTCCACCTTTACCAATACCCCATTTGATGGTTCCTCCTTGTTTGGTTCCAAGGTGAAAGATACACTCACTCGGTGTGAACAGGAAGGAAAGACTCTCTCTGCTGTGGGAGTCCGTTTTACCATCCCCTCTCGAGCATACCCAAAGGTCAAAGGGGAGGTAAGATTTTATGTCTTTCAGCTTTTCCCAGTTAGGGGTCGCCACAGCGGAACTCTGGTCCGCTAATGATTGGCAGTTGATTTTTACATACTGGCTTGCCAGGCCTGATGCACAACCTTCAACGAAGGTACGCCCATTCACGCATGTCTCGACGCAGAAGACACTCTAGCTGAGAATCGAACCGGACAGCGTCTTACTGCGAGGCGACAACACTACCATAGCACCACCACCGCGGGTAAAGGGGGAGGTAAGATGTGGTTCCAAAAGTCCCAGAGGGCCTTTCCAGACACACAGAGTGAATCCTCCTTCAGAGGCAGAGGAGGAGGAAATGGTAGACATCGCCCTAGAGGCAGGGGCGGTCTGCAATATCAGCAAGGCCGTGGTTCCTTTTGGGGGCGGCCTTATCAGCGCTCCTGATGTGGGATCTGACTGCATTTCTCTGGGGCCACTCGGGGGTCATATCTCTTTGTATCCAGAAGCCTGGCTAAATTTAACCCAAGACAAGTGGGTACAAAGAGTTGTTACCAGAGGATATATCATACCCTTTTCCCTTCCACCGTTTGCTCCCAAGAAGATCCCAGATGTTCCACCCAATCACAGGGATCAGGCAACTGTGGAGATCAACAAGTTGCTCTCAAAAAGAGTCATCCAGCCCATGCCAGCAGACCAGATAGGATCCGGAACTTACTCCAGGTTCTTTTTAGTCCCAAAATGAACTGGAGACTGGAGGCCAATATTGGACCTCAGCAGATTAAATGACTCCGTGAAAAAGGACAAGTTTCAGATGGTAACATTGCAGTTGATACTCCCATTGTTAGGGAAAGACTATTGGATGTGCTCTCTAGATCTCCAAGACGCCTACTACCATATAAAAATGGACAAGGCATCAAGGAGGTTTCTGCGCTTCTGGCTGGGAGCCAGCCATTATCAGTTTCGTGCTCTGCCCTTTGGTCTCACCACAGCCCCCAGGGTGTTCACCAAATGCATGGCAGTAGTGACAGCTCACCTGAGACGTCAGGGATTCCAAGTGTTTCCGTATTTGGACGACTGGCTCCTGACCACCCCCACCAGGCATGTACTTCTCCAAAACAGGGACATCACCATCCAGCTTTGGGCTGAACTAGGGATCTCCATAAATTGGGAAAAATCTGCATTACTGCCCTCGCAATCTGTGATTTTTATAGGCATAGAGGTAGACACAGTGGATATGACAGTTTGTCTTCCCGCCGAAAGAGCACAAAACCTCATCTCACAAGTTCAGTGACTTCTCCCCCTTCAGAAGGTCAAAGCAAAGTGGATTCTTCAACTTCTTGGAATGATGGCCTCAACCATTCTGTTAATACCTCTAGCCAGGTTGCATATGAGAATCCTTCAATGGCTCCTGTTCTCCCAGTGGTCGTTCCAATATCTACTGCTGAATCACTCTATTCTGCTGACAGAATCATGCAAAAAGGACCTTCACTGGTGGATAGCCCCCAACAATTTTTTCACTGGAGCTCCCTTTGTGCCTGCCCAACCTGTTGCCACTGTGACCACGGATGCCTCCCAAGTCGGGTGGGGGGGGCATTATCTGGGCAGGACGGTCCACGGCAGATGGCAAGAACATGAGGCTCATCTGCATATCAATGTTCTGGAGATGAGAGCGGTGCTTCTGGCATTGCAAGCACTTCAGGACCTTCTTCCTCCAGGGATGATTGCGATACAATCGGACAACATGTCAGTTGTGTGGTATATCAACAAACAGGGCGGTACCAGATCTTACCCACTCTATCGAGAGGCCATGCGAGTTTGGGAATGGGTGATTTCTTTCCAGCGCTTTCTGGTGGCAAGAAACATTCGGGGGACAACCAACATGATAGCCGTCAAGCTGAGCCGGGCAATCCTGCTGCCCCACGAATGGTCTCTGAAATGGGAAATAGTGGAACAGATTTTCCTAAAAATGGGGACAACCTTGCTGCGACCTTTTTGCCAGTCGAGCCAATGCCAAGTGCAGCAGTCATTTTTCCCTAATTCCCCATCTGGGGGAAGCACCCAGAGATGATCTTGTACACGACTAGCCCACGGCACTTCTCTATGCCTTCCCTCCTTTTCCTCTTATCCCCAAAGTGATACAGAAAGCCAACTGACTGAGAAGCAAGTTGATCCTCATTGCTCCTTACTGGCCTCGTCAGGTCTGGTTTCCCTTCCTCGAGCCTCTTCTCCTGGATGATCCTTGGATCCTGGACCCAGTTCCAGATCTATTGACCCACATGTTGGGTTCGCTACACCCCTCTCTCCACACCCTCAAATTGACAGCTTGGTTGATCCAGTTCCATCTTTAGTCAGGCTTCATGATGTTTCATCATCAGTGTTCCATATTCTTTTATCCTCACACAAACCATCAACCAGAAGACTGTATGACAGTAAGTGGAAAAGGTTTTCTATTTGGGCACAGAAAATGAATGTGGATCCTTACACCGCTCCCATTCCCATAATTCTGGAATTCCTTTCTGAGCTTTTTCAGCAGGGATCTGCCACAGCCACCATCAAAGTACAATTGGTGGCTATTTCACATTTTTATTTGGGATCTCCAAATGTTAACCTTATGTCGCATAAGTTATGTAAAACCTTCTTGAGAGGAGCCACCTTGCTGAGACCACCTTTACAGGAACCTGTGGCTTCTTGGGACTTAAATTTTGTGTTGTCCAAACTAACATCCCCTTCTTTTGAACCATCTCATTCAGTTTACTTAAAGTACTTGTCGTGGAAGACTGTGCTTTTAGTAGCTATTACATCTACAAGACATGTTTCTGAGCTACATGCCCTGTCTATTAAACCACCTTATTTAGTTTTTCATAAAGACAGGGTTTCTTTACGTACCAATCCTTCATTTGTCCCCAAAGTTTGTTCTTCTGCCACATTGAACCAGTCCATTGAACTCAAAGTCTTTTTTCCCAATCATAGCAATGCAGTGGAATACCGTTTTCACCAGATGGATGTTCACAGACAGCTGAATTTCTATTTGCAACGGACCAAAGAATTTCGGAAGTCAGACCAGTTGTTAGTTTCCTTTTCTGATTCCAGATTGGCTTTGCCAGTTTCTAAGGTGACATTGTCTAACTGGATTTCGAGTTGCATAGCTTTCATCTACAGCTTGGAGGGCAGACCCTTACCCCACAGGATCTGTCTACCTCTGCAGCCTTCCAAGCCAGGGTACAATTGATCATATCTGCAGCAGCTATGTGGGCTACCCCTCACACCTTTATTACTCATTATAAGTTGGATTTGACTTCTAGGGGTAGAGCATCCTTTGGCTCCACAGTGCTCAGGAGTATCTCTCAATGAGCCACCCAAGAATAAGGCACTAGGGACACTGTTCCATATGTAAAAATGAAGGTGAGATTGGACTACCTAACATAAAGAAGTTATGTACTCACCATAACGTTCCATGTTGGTAGTCCATATCACCCTTCATTTTTACCAACCCTCCCTCCTGCCCCATCCTGGGAGATCTGGAGGTAATATTATAAATGTCTTGGTTGGTGACCTTTTAGAATTGGTTTGTTGGTTAAGGGTTTCTTTCTATCTCTTTCTATTGCTAGTGAGCAGCAAACAAGATCTGGGGATTGCACTGGTGCACCATGGGATACCTGCTTAGCCACGAGCCAACCAGAAGTCTTCGAGCTTGAAAATCGGCTGAGTCAGAGCTGAGGATTGGCTCTGAACCCATATGTAAAAATGAAGGGTGAGATGGACTACCAACATGGAACGTTATGGTGAGTACATAACTTCTTTTTTTACAATTGAGCCATTTGGACACCCGTCTGGTAATACAGGGGTTAATTCTCAACTAAAAAGAGTTTCTTTATAATACCCGAGTGGCAGATTGTGTCATATGCCTTGGCTAGGTCAAGACAGATAGTATGCAGTGTCTTTCCCTCATCCAGTAGCTTGAAAATCGTCCGTGTCGGGGCCGAGGATCGGCTCCAAATCCATATGTAAAAATGAAGGTGAGATTAGACTACCAACATGCTACGTTATGGTGAGTACATAACTTCTTTATTGTTGATTTTATTCAGTGAATATTATCAGGCTTCATTGGTTCAGAGCACTTTATAAATCGTACGATGTTTCGGACCTGATGTACTTGGTCCACTGTTAAAACCTGTACTGCTTGTCATCTTACACATTTGATTCCACACTTGATGACAGCAATTATTAGGCTTGCACATCCTAAAATGCCAAGCATAAGCTGCATTATTTTTCCTTTCCAGCTACTGACAGAACCACTCAGCCAAGAGAACCATGTTTTTTTTATTTGTGCTTTTTGAGAATTTTTCTCAATTATTTTGAGGTAATTTCCTGATTTTAGGTTCACTATCAGGAATATAAGTATAATATTCCTCTCCTACCAATGCATAAAATGTAATGCCATGTGGTTCTGTAAGACCATATTTCTTATGGCAATTATTTCTATGGTAATTTTTAATTCTTTCAGTAGACCTGTCAGTTTTTTAATTTCCCAAATAGCTTTTCCTGCACCATAGAATGGAAAGATTGATGCTTCTGCAAGGACATTATTTCAGACATTCATTTTTTTACTATGTCAATATGTCTTTTTAATCTAACATTTAATATTAGAATTAGGCAATGTAGCAGTATGTCCCAAATAACACAATTCATTTTAATTCTCAGGAAGCCATTTGTAGGCTTTTTTACCACATATGTAATATATGCCTGCTTAAAATGGAATTATTTATGTAATACAGTGTTTAGTTTTAGCATTTATAAATGTCCAGCAAGTTAAAAATGTTCAAAACATTGTTCACTGGTATTTAAGGTAGCATAAAAAATAGTGCAAGAACTTTTCCCAATAAATGGGTGATTACTTGTTTCTTCTCCTCATAAACAAACATCAGCAGTCACATTTGTATGGACAAGCCTCAAGAAATGGTGTGTCTTTGGCAGAAAGTTATTTCTTGGAACCCAGTCTTGATTTGTGAGGTTCAACACTTCCAGAAGGGTAAATGGAATAGGTCGTAATGGAATTCCACTGTTTGCATCTTGTGGTATCTCGGCACAAATCCAACATTGTTTAGCATTCAAAGTTTGAGTACATTTGCAGTGATTTGGTAAAGGTACTGAAGTCCACCTTTCCTTGTATGAATGAGTAAAAATTTGTCAGGATCACAATTAATATCAGGACTTTCATGGTTCGATATTCACTGGAAGAAAAAAGAATCATGTGCTTATTAGTTGTATCTGATACTATGTCCCTTTATATCAATTGTTAAATTCAAAATCATTCAGTTTTACCCCTTCCATTTTAATCTTTTAACATGATCTTTATGAATTCAACCATTTTTTGGTGGCTGATTTTTATATCGCTGGACTTGTACAGCCACTAACCCTACTTTGGTAACAATGTAGGATCCTATCCATTTTGAATCCCATTTACTTGTGTTTCCAAACTGGTGAACCATTACAAGATCTTCTTGTTCCAATTGTACCTCCCTCAATTCCCAAATCTCATTTTGTTTACACATTTATAGATTATGGGCTTTCCCAGCTTCCCAGACTCTCCCTTTCACCCAACTGATTTGGTCTTGGAGCTGGTCCCACAATTTTGTTTCTTCTAATGGTATTCCATAAGGGATTTCTCCTGCTTGTAAATTCATAGGTCGACCCGTCATTAGTCCATGTGGAGTTAACCCACATCCCTGAGGAATATTTTGCATCTTAATCAAAATGTTGGGTAAATGTTTTACCCAATGATTCCCAAACTCAGAAATCATTTTCATTAATCCTTCCTTCAGGGTTCTATTAGCTCTTTTGACTTTTCCAGACCTCAGAGGATGGTAAGGAGTATGAAACCTTTGCTTGATCCCCCAAGTTTTACACATTTATTTTGTCACTTTTCCAGTAACGTGAGTCCCTTGATCACTATGCATTTCTCGGGGCACTCCCCATGTTGGAATGATCCTTTCACTTATTATTCTAACTACTGAATTTGCATCTTCCTTTTTTGTTGGATGAGCTTCCACCCATCCAGTATATTTATCTAAAAAATGAAACCCTCCTCGTGCTGTTTGAAGAGGTCCTACAAAATCCATTTGTACCCTTTCCCAGGGTCCCAATGCTTGTGGGAGCCTATAGTGTTTTCTCCTATTTCATTTTCCCACATAGTGCATGGCACATGTGACACATCTATCTACATGATTTTGGATGTCTGTTGTCATTCCTTCCCATTTAAATCTAGAACTAACAATTTGTTTTAGTCTTTCCCTTCCTGGATGACCTAGGAAATTATGATAATAAGTTAACAACATTTTTCCTCTTTCAGGCTCAATTGTTTTTACTCTGTGTAAAGGACCTTTTTTGAATTCTCCTGGCACCGACCAAGGTTCTGGAAATCTCACCCATTTCCATTCACGTCTTTGTATTATTTCAAATTCTTCTATTTTCTCTTTCTTAATGATGTCTGGCTGTTCTCTTGGGATTTTTACTAAGCTTCCTAACTCCTGATTATCTTTGTTTTTGCATTTAAGGTCACATGAGCACCTTGTTCAAATTCAGGACCCCATAATGGCTTCATTTCATCCATTCCTGTCACTGTTAATCCACATACAGTAGGTGTTATGATGATCCCATCACACTGGATTTGGGTAATTTTACCTACCTCACTTTCCACTATTTGTTCATACTCTGTACACTGAGCTTTACAAAAGTATGCGGTACAATGTAAAGGTAAAGGATTTAGAGATAAGTCCATTTGTCATCATCATCATCATCTTCTTTTGGCTGTTCCCATTAGGGGTCGCCATAGTTGATCATCTGTTTCCATTTCTTCCTGTCCTCTGCAACTTGCTCTGTCACACCAGCCACCTGCATGTCCTCTCTCACCACATCCATAAACCTTATCTTAGGCCTTCCTCTTTTCCTGTTACCTGGTAGCTTCATCCTTAGCATCTTTATCCCAATATACTCAGCATCCCTCTTCAGCATATTTATTTATTTTATTTATTTATTTTACATTTGTTGACCGGGCTAGTCTAGCTGGATACATGTCCATTTTCAGTAGAGGTCCGCATGTCCAAACCAACGTAATCTTGCCTTTCTGGCTTTGTCTCCAAACCTTCCAACCTGGGATGACCCTCTAATATTCCTAATCCTGTCCACCCTTGTCACACCCACCCAGTGCAAATCTTAACATCTTTAACTCTGCCACATCCAGCTCTAACTCCTGCCTTTTTGTCAGTGCCACTGTCTCCAACCCATATAACATAGCTGGTCTCACTACCCTCTTGTAGACCTTCTCTTTCACTCTTACTGGTACTCATCTGTCACAAATCACTCCTGACACTCTTCTCCACCTACTCCATCCTGCCTGTACTTTCTTCACCTCTCTTGCACACTCACCATTACTCTGAACTATTGATTCCAAGTATTTAAACTCACCCACCTTCGCCACCTCTACTCCTTGCATCCTCACCATTTCTCTATCCTCCCTCTCATTCACACACATATATTCTGTCTTAGTCCTGCTGACCTTCATTCCTCTTCTCTCTAAAGCATATCTCCATCACTCCAGGGTCTCCTCCACCTGTTCCCTACTCACACTACAGATCACAATGTCATCTGCAAACATCATAGTCCACGGGGACTCCTGTCTGATCTCGTCTGTCAACCTGCCCATCACCATTGCAAATAAGAAAGGGCTCAGAGCTGAGCCTTGATGTAATCCCACCTCCACCTTAAACGCATCCGTCACTCCCACCACAGACCTCACCGCTCTCACACTACCCTCGTACATATCCTGTGCCACTCTTACATACTTCTCTGACACTCCCAACTTCCTCATACAATACCACAACTCCTCTCTAGGTACCCTATCATATGCTTTCTCTAAGTCTACAAAAACACAATGCAACTCCTTCTGACCTTCTCTGTACTTCTCCATCAACACTCTCAGAATAAACATCACATCTGTAGTGCTCTTTCCTGGCATGAAACCATACTGCTGATCACTAACCATCACCTCCCTTCTTAACCTAGCTTCCACTACTCTTTTCCATAACTTCATGCTGTGACTGATCAATTTAATCCCTCTGTAGTTACTACAGCTCTGCACATCACCCTTATTCTTAAAAATTGGTACCAAAACACTTTTTCTTCATTCCTAAGGCATCCTCTCACTTTCCAATATTTCATTAAACAATCTGGTTAAAAACTCCACAGCCATTTCAAATAAACACCTCCATGCTTCCACAGGTATGTCATCTGGACCAACAGCCTTTCCATTCTTCAGCCTCTTCACAGCTATCCTTACTTCCTCCTTGATAATCCATTGCACTTCATGATTCACTACTCCCACATCATCTAACATTCTCTCCCTCTCATTCTCTTCATTCATCAACCCCTCAAAGTACTCTTTCCATCTGCTCAACACACTCTCCTCACTTGTATATTTCCCACATCATCCTTTATTACCTTTACCTGCTGCACATCTTTCCTAGCTCGGTTCCTCTGTCTAGCCAATTGGTACAGGTCCTTTTCTCCCTCCTTAGTGTCCAATCTTTCATACAACTCTTCATATGCCTTATCTTTAGCCTTTGCCACCTCTTTCTTTGCCATGCACCTCATCTCCTTATACGCCTGTCTATTTTCTTCATCTCTCTGACAATCCCACTTCTTCTTTGCCAACCTCTTTCTCTGTATATTCTCCTGTACTTCCTCATTCCACCACCATGTCTCCTTGTCATCCTTCCTCTGTCCAGATGTCATACCAAGCACCTTTCTAGCTGTCTCCCTTACTAGCTCTGCTGTAGTTACCCAGCTATTTGGTAAGTCTTCACTGCCACCCACTCATAGGTTCATAGGTAAATACTAGGCTATCTGCCCTAGGGCATTTATAAGCCTAGCCAGAGTGTATTTGGCTTCTGCCTCCCTATTAGATTAGCCTACTGTGCCTCTGTAAAGTAGGTCACAGAAGGTACCCTTTTAAGATTAGTTTACTGTGCCTCTGTCTAGTAGGGATACAGGGGATATCCCAGGGGTGAATTTGCGATTTCCCATCCACACGTCCAAATTTCGCTTGAAGAGGGTCAGGAGGGGCTATGTCTAGATATTGCCTATCTTAACTCTTCCCTGAACTCCACCTCACAATTACCCTTTTTCATTTTCCACCATTTGATCCTTGGCGCTGCCCTGACACTCCTTCTCCTCTTCTTGATCACCAACGTCATCCTACAAACCACCATCCTATGCTGCCTAACTACACTTTCCCTGGTCACCAGTTTACAGTCTCCAATCTCCTTCAAACAGGCCCTCCTACATAAGATATAATCCAACTGTGTGCATCTTCCTCCACTCTTGTATGTCACCCTATGCTCCTCCCTCTTGTTAAAATACATATTCACCACAGCCATGTCCATCCTTTTCATGAAATCCACTACCATCTGACCTTCTGCATTCCTTTGCTTAACACCATACCTACTCATCACTTCCTCATCCCTTCTGTTCCCTTCACCAACATGCCCATTGAAATCTGCTCCAATCACCACTCTCTCACCCTTGGGTACAGTCATCACCACTTCATCCAACTCACTCCAAAATGTTTCTTTCTCATCCATCGCACACCCAACCTGTGGAGCATATGCACTAACAACATTCATCATTACACCATCAATTTCCAGCTTCATAAACATCACTCTATCTGACACTCATTTCACCTCCAAAACACTCTTAGCATACTGTTCCTTCAGGATAACTCCTACGCCATTTCTCCTCTCATCCATACCATGATAAAACAATTTGAAGCCACCTCCGATACACCTAGCCTTACTCCCCTTCCATTTGTTCTCTTGCACACACAATATACCAACCTTCCTTCTGTCCATCACATCGGCTAGCTCTCTCCCTATACCAGTCATACTACCAACATTCAAAGTTCCGACCCTCACTACCACAGTCCTAGCCTTTCTCCTCTCTTCCTGCCTTCAGGCATGCCTTCCCCCTCTTCTCCTCCTTCGGCCAACAGTAGCCCAATTTCTGCCAGCACCCTGTTGGCTGACAATACTGGTGGCGATCGGTGTTAACCCAGGCCTCGACCGATCTGGTATGTAAATATTTACTGCTGTCTACAGGAATGATTTGGCGAAGTTTTACACCGGATGCCCGTCCTGATACCCTCCCAATTTATCCGGGCTTGAGACCGACACAAAGAAATGCACTTGCTTGTGCATCCGTAAGTCCATTTGTATTTGGCACCTATTCAAAATATTTTGTACCATTTCCCTTATTTGTTTTTCTTCCATGTCATTTGTTTTCCATGCCCAGTATTGAGGAACATTTTGTATTAGATATGTTTCTTTGGAGTCAAAGGCCCCTTTTTTTGCTAGCTGATCTACTATTTTATTAGCCTGACTGTGTACCTCATTTTTGGTGTGAGCTTTGACCTCATTTATACTCACTGTAGAAGGATTGTCATCTTTTATCAAATGCCAAATTTCTGTCAACACTTCCTGATGACTGATTGGTTTAGCATCAGCTGTAATCAAACCTCTCCTTGCCCAAATAGGAAGAGATGATGTTAAGACTCGGACTACATATTCACTGTCTGTATAAATGTTTACATGTCTGGGCAATAACAAGGCTTGTTTAACTGCTTCTAATTCAGCTCTTTGTGCTGAGCATCCCCCTGGGAGACCACTCTTCTTGTGTTTCTTTGGTGTCTGCATTGTATATTGCCCATTTAGTTATAAAACACCTTCTTTCAGAGCTCCAGTATCTGGATCCATTTATGTACAATTCTGGCACTCCTTCAAGAAGTGTTTCTCTTCATTTTCCAAGTCAGGACACTCATGAGATTCCCCTTGGTAATTAAACAGTTCTGGTAAAAAATTATCCGAGGGATTCCTACTCTGATTCTTCCTTCCTGACTTGTAAGACTTGCAGTGATTCTACCAAGTCGTGCATTATTCATGCCCTTTGGATTTCCTTCTAACATGTATTTCACTGGAGTATGTTTGGTCTGCAGCACAATTGGAGAGCCCTGAATCATATGGCATGTTACTTCACTACACCATTCTGCTATGATGGCTTGCTTCTCACATTCTTTCATTCCTTTCTCAACTGGACTCATAGCTTGGGAATAATAACCCAAAACCTGATACTGAGAGCCTCTTTTTTGCAACACTATGGCCATCATAGTTAGAGAATTGTGTCCAAACTGTATGATTAACTTTTTATCTCTTTCTGGGACACCCAAAGCAGGTGCAGAAATTAGTTCTTTCTTGACCTTAGAGAAAGCTGCTAGCAACTCATCATTCCAATTGAGAAGTTAATCTCCCTTTTTTGTTTCCTTTAAGCATATCAATCAAGGGGTTTTGCTTTTCCTGTATAATCTGGTATCCATTCCCTTGAGAATCCAAAGATTCCTAGGGCTTGCCTTAAACCTACGACAGTAACTGGAATTGGTAACTGTCTGATTAGTTGCTTTTTTGTCTTTATTAATGTTTCTTTGTCCTGCTGATACTGTGACACCCAAGAAGGTAACAGAATCTTTCATAAACTGATTTTTTTAGGGTTCAGTTTAATCTTGTTTGTCTTATTGCTTGGAAAATTTCTGCTAGTGCATTTAAGTGCTGCTTTTCAGTTTCTGTTCCTACAAGTATGCCATTCATGTATTTAATAATAGGAAGTCTGCATTCTAATGGTTTTAGTATTTAGTGCTGCGGTAGTGTTGTCACCTCACAGTAAGACGCTGTCCGGTTCGATTCTCAGCTAGAGCGTCTTCTGCGTGGAGACATGCGTGAATGGGTGTACCTTCATTGAAGGTTGTGCATCAGGGCTGGTAACTCGACATGTAAAAATCAACTACCAATCGTTAGAGGACCGGAGTTCCGCTGTGGCGACCCCTAACCGGGAAAAGCCGAAAGACACAACAACAACAACATGATAAAAAACTGTTAGAGCATTATGAAAGCCCTGAGGCATTCTTGTCCAAGTATATTGCTGGCCTTCTACAGTAAAAGCAAATTTCCATTGTGAGTCTTTAAGTAATACTCCAGAAACCATTACTCGCATCTAATGTGGAGACAATTTTCATTTTCTCCTGAATATGAGCAATAAGATCAGGCATGCTTCCTACTATTGGTAAAGAACGAGGTATCACCTGATTAAGTTCTCTGTAATCAACAGTAAGATGATAACTTCCATCTGGCTTCTGTACAGACCAGTGTGGACTGTTAGCTGGTGAATTAACTTTTCTCACTACCCCTTGAGCTTCTAAACCTTTCACAGTATTCAGTATTGCCTGTTCTGCCTCTTTCTTTACTGGATATTGTTTTATAGGTTTCTTGGGACTGCCTCTTACTTTAAGAATAAAGTCAGGGACTTGTCCACAATCATTCCTATGTTTGAAAAAAAATATCCTGATAGCAATAAATTAGCTGAGCCAACTCTTGCTTTGGTGTTTTTAATAACTCAACTAAATCATACTGTCCTGGGTCTTTGACACTGTATTTGCATAATGCTTCAGAGATTACTAATACTTCATTTAATGGTCCCTTAATTAATTCTCTGTTACACAAATCTATAATGTAACCTCTTTGTTTTAAGACATCATTTCCAATGATGTTTTGTAGATCAGGACCTGATACCCATGCATGCTGGAAGGTGTCTTCCCCTATCTTTGTTTCTACAGAAAGACTTACTTGAGCTTGAGAGATTTTTCCTCCCAACCCTTGCAAGTTTATAGTTCTTGTTCCTGGGAATGTTCTTGTAGTAATGCTAACTGCAGTTTCTGTATCTATTAAATACATATCTAAGTGGCTTCTTACCCAAATCTGATTTACTTGTCTGTTTGATCCTTTTACACTTTCCTGTAAGCGGAAACACACACATACATATATATATATATATATATATATATATATATATATATATATATATAGTCCTGTGTTGTTCTAATGTACACAAAAAACTGGTGTAAGAGAGCTGGAATGAATGTTTTCTTAATAAAATCTCTTTTATTCTGATTTGGTTTTCCCCACTCTGTAAATTCATAAATCAAAGAAGGCAGTTTATAAATAGGGCTTCTTTTTTTTCCTTAACATTTGTTGTTTCTGACTGACCCATTCATGAAAAATGTCTAATATAAATTGTGCATCTCCTGTTTGTAAATTCTCACTACCTTCACTATCTGCTTGGTTTATAACTTCTTCAAATCTGGGAAAATTAGGAGATAAAATTAACTCTGATGTCTTAGCCTTATCTGGGGTATTCTTTTTAGAATCTGACATCTTTATTCCTTCAGAGAATGAAACAAAACTGTCAGATTTTCCTTGAGACCTTTCCTCAGTAACACTTTCAGATTTCTCATGAGATTTTTTTTTCTTGATATGGTTTAGTAAATCTTAATAAATATCTGTTTCTAGATCTGGTTACATATACTTTTTCTGGTATAAAATCTTGGTTTAAATCTCTAATACTGTTACTTTTAAAATTCAGTTTCTCAGGTCTAATAGTTTCTGGTTGCAGTAACAACTGTGATGCCCTGTCTTTCTGCATTTAAAAATCTTATTACCATGCAAATTCCTCTAACTGCATGCCTCACAAATTACAGATTACACATGTAACTCTAGGAGAACAAAGTTTTAGTGCATTCTATAAGCAACAGAAAGACTAGAGTCTCACCCTTTTTCAGCAGTGTGGAAATCCTGTCTTTGGAGTTAGCTGGCCAGCCTTTATTTTCCACCTTCCTTTTCCTGCGGATGAGACTCCACTGAGGAAAAACGATCCAACCTTGATGATTCTTGTTCTTCCTTCAGCCGCTGATTTTTTTTTAATAAATCAAGACCTTTCTGCAATATTTCAACTTTACTTCAACCTTCCAACCTCTGCACTTTCTGCTTTGCTTCCTCCCAGGTTTCGGCACCAAAACTGTAAAAGTATCTGCAAGCAGCTGTAAGCACTGCACCTATGAGGAAAAAATACAGGCAGTCAGAAGAAGAAGAGAAATAAATGATCAGCAAATCAAGGCATCCCAGGGTCAGTACAGTTTTTATTATTCCTTGACTAGCTAATTTGGCTGATTAACTGATTGACCGAATAAACCATGAGTACAAAACTTTTATACAGTTCTTGACAAATGCAGCCAGTCCTGCCTCTTTAGATATACATTGTGTCCTAAGTTGGTCTTGTCATGCAATGTCTCCTAAGTGTCAAGCAACTATTTTAAAAGTTATTTTGCAAGTTATTTTAAAAGTGCTGCTACAGCAGACTAACAGGTTTTCCTTTTTTGGTAACAAGTCCAGAGTAATCATTTCTTATTTCAGCTTGTTTTGTCATTATATGTTCTTACTGCTTAATTGTCTTATATTTCTAATGAGAAAACATATTTATTATAGTTACAGCTGCAAATAATATTTACAGTATTACTATTGTTGAATAATTCAGAATTAATTAAAGTTTGCAACTTACAAAGTAGTACAATACAAAAGCTTAATAAAAACTTCATATAAAATCTGCAGCTTTGCAGCATGTATATGCAAGGCACAACATCTGCTCCTGTCATTCATTCTGTAGATAATGTATGGAATAGGACAATATACATTTCCTGATTCTTTGATGTTTATGGCATACATGTACATTTTACAAATCATGTATTTTACATTATTTGGTATTCTTTTACATATAGTTTAGGAATGTTTGATAGAAATAGAAAAGTACTGATTAATACATGTTTTATACAACTTCTAATAGAAGAGCCATTCCTGCTGTTACAATACATCAGTGTGTGTAAGTGTGTGACCCTTGTTTCAGGCTGCTGTGACCTTTTCATTCTATCTTTATCCTAATAGCAGGCTGAGCTGACAAGTCTAAAAAAGCACTGCAAAGTCTTATAGTTAGTTTGCTTCTGTTGTCTGTCATTTGATTATTAGAGGAATTATTTTCAACATAAATATTTGCTTATATTAATAATTATGCCTTGATAAAGAGAGGAAGAGGAATTGTTTATAAGCACTATCTTATCTTGGCTGATGCTCTTTTAACCAGGCACTGAATTTACATGCAGCTTTTGTAGTCATTCTTTCAGTCACTGGCATTCACATAAGATTGTTCACACATGTTGCTCAGGGAAGATTTCTGTAAGCTCATGTCTCAACATTGCTTGAGATCCCAATTCTATAACAGGTCTCATCCTTAGTGTTTTTCAGATTGTGGGAGCAATACTACAGTTATTTGTTACATCATTGAGCAGGTCCAGTCTTTTCTACCCCCATCTCCCCCACACACAAATCACCTAGGAATGTTTGCAACATGACAGTGTCAGTCTACTTCTTCTATCAGTCCATCAAAGCTGCTTAACAGATCATAGGAACAGGGACCTCAACATTGTTTTCTTAAATGTAGACTAAATGGGGAGGCCATTATTTACAAGTGAAAGAGACTGTCAGCCCAGGCATAAATCTAATTGAATTTCAGAAAAAATAAAAAAATAAAAGATACCAGCTCTAGAGGTTCTGCTCAAAGTATCCTTGCTCAAAGGCATTTGCCGCCAGTGCCTGCTATACACTTTTCCTCCTTTTCCAGTCACACACAAAGTACTCCTGAAAGCAAGCAGAGAAAAGCAAGTCTCATCTTGATAGCTCTGTGTCAGCCAAAGCAAGGATGATTTTCTCTGGTAATACATATGTCCAAAGGAATCCATGCTGTAAGACTTGACTCCTCAAGAAGGGAACCAAGTTCACCTCAGCTTCAAAAGACTTGAGCTACTACTCCACATTCACCTTTTTTTTCTCATTTGATTCCTAATCTAAATGAAGCAAGAAGATCCAACACTGGAAGTCTTACATATCTGCTCACTAGTATGGAAAAATCTATTTAAATAAAATAACTGCAGTTTCTGTCTGATTTTACAGCACATCTCAGAGTTGTGTGATATACCTTGTCTACTTATATTCAATGTATGTATGTATGTATGTATGTATGTATGTATGTATGTATTTATTTATTTATTTATTTTTTGCCTTGCATGTCCGCTGGACATATGACCCTTTTCTTTGCTGACCTGAGAGCACTGTCCGTTTAAGTGACATGTCCAGAGTCACATAGTAGGTAAGGGGTATGAATGGAGAGATGATAAAATCGGGTCTATATCAATTCCATGAAAATCCATTTCAGCGAATACCAAAAGAGCGACACATATTAAATGAACTGCAAATAAACTGAACGCACTAAACAGCAAAATTTAAAATATTGAACGGTCATAGTTGGCCAACCCCACCACGCGCTACATACCTACCCAAACAAAATAAATAAAACACATACATACACTAACCAAACCCTACTCCTAACCCTAAAGAAAAGCACCAAAACCCAACTTCTAACCCTACACTAAACCCCACATACAGAACTATCTATGCACTATCCCTAACCCTAAGGTCCATAACTACCGCATACTTCCCCTACGGAGATATACCCTAACAAAATAAATGTTGTTGTTGTTGTTGTATCTTTTGGCTTTTCCTGGTTAGGGGTCGCCACAGCGGAACTCTGGTCCGCTAATGATTGGCAGCAGATTTTTACGTGCCTATTGAAAGAGTTGCTTATCTTCTGATGCACACAACCTTCAACTAAGGTACGCCTCTTATTCATGCATTACGTCTCCACACAGAAGACGGCTCTTCTTAGCTGAGAATCTAACAGGACAATGTCCATACTGTGGAGGTGACACAGCGCTACCGCCAGCGCACCACCACCGCAGTACCCAAACAAAATAAATAATACACATAAATACATTTAACAAAACCCTACTTCTAACACTACACTAAATTTTACATACATTACCTATCTATACACTTATCTTAACCCGCACCCTACCCTAAGGTCCGTAACTATCAAAGACACTCCTTTGCCACCTTACGGAGCTATACCGCAGACGGGCCAACCAAAACACTTTGACATTTCTAATTTCTCTGTTTTGGATGTTCGGCATTTACATAGTTCGCGCAATATGTGTCGATCATTTCATATTCATGGAAATGGCATTTCAATTGTCTGATAGGAACCCGATAAAATCAGCAAGCAAAAGAGAGTAATATTGCTGAAATAGAATTTATCCTCATGTCTTGGTCAGTACCTTCATAAGGTGGTCCTTGTTTTTTTACAAAATCTCACCAAGATAACACTGATATATAGACTGCAGTTTATATAGCGTATATCATGAACAGAAGTAGGTTAAAAAATAAAAAGATAGCTTTGTGCACAAGACCCAGGAGAATAAAAGTGCCCAATACTGGTTGGCACACTGGCACGAGGACTGGAAAAAATGACAGTGTAGAATCCTCGGGACATAGAAACATTCCTACTAAAAGGCTAAGCCAGACCCAGCAGGAGGATGCCCCCCCACAATTGTAGAAGGAAGTAGCAGTTGACCAAAACCACAAAAACTGACAGGTGAAAAAAGAGCCATAAAGACGATAGAATGAACTATTGAGAAAGAATAAGAAAGAAATTATGTAGCCCAGAATTTCCAAACAGAAGATATACAAAAAGATTAAGAGAGAAATCAGAGGAAAGAAAAATACTCCCACAAGAAAAACTATCAGATGCTTCAAATAAAAAATTGGGTTCATTATTACAACAGATTTATGAGCAACAGTATATAGATCAAGAAACCTTGGTCCATTTGGAAAAATAAGTAACTGAGGAAGCATTAAAATATAAGGAGTAAAATCTAATACAGACATGAAAAAGAAAGAAAGTTCTGATATGTACAGTATTTATGCAAAGGAAAAAGCTAAATTAATCAACACAAAAAGGTAGCCCCAAAGATATTCAAAGAAAAATAAAGGCAAAGGCATCCACTATGGAAATAAAAATTCAAAAGAAAAAAAAAAAAATAATTACATTACAAAAGCATGTTCTGTATGAACTATCCTTAAGTCTCCTATACTTCACTTATTGCACTACATCTTTTTGCCACATCTCACTGTATCATCTTACAATTTTGTTTAAAATATCATATAATACTAGGATTATTCATAACTGCATTTTATTGTACTTTTTATCATATTTTTATTGTATTTTTATTGTATCTTTGTAATTTTGGAGCTTTTCTCCCCGGGCCTCCAATGAAAACAGGCTCCTTGAGCCCAGTGGACCACCCCAGTTATCAAACTGGAAATAAATAAAATAAATAAATGTTAGCATTTTGAATACTTATTCTAAGGATGATGGTATTTTCCAGATTACATCCATAAAAATCTGCATTATATAGAAACTAGTCCCATATGACAGTAGTGGAATATTATCCATCAGATTTGAATAATGGACTGATTGAGGCAAACCCTCAACTTTTAGGTGCCCCATGCCACAAAATGGGGAATACAGTCTCCATACTAGTCAACCAGAGTAGGTAATAAGTGTCTTAACTGTAAGCTCAACTTATAAGAGACTTGCTTGGCTATAATCACCTGCATTAGAAGCTGAAGTTAAGTACAAACTTGCAGTTTTAAAAGTACTGTTTTTCATTTTTTCTGTGCCTAATTGTGTATATACTGCAAATTCAAATTGTAGCTTGCTACAGATCACCCACCATGTCCCAGGATCCCCATTCTGCATTTCTGGAAACATTAGGAAACATAAAGGTCCTACCAAACACCCTAATATTGGGTGATTTTTACTATCCAAACATTAACTGGGAGAACTACTCAAGTACTAACTCCCTTGCTCAACATTTCCTAGAATTTATAAACTCAAATGCCCTTGGTGAACTGGTCAACACTCCCACCAGAGGTGACAACATACTGGTCCTGGTCTTCACCAACATGGGCGACTGGTGTTCCACACTGGAGGTCAACCCCTTGCTGGTTAGATCTGGACCATAAACAAATCACTTTGGATATCCAAGATTCTGCCTGTAATCCCTGGACAAGGAAACCACCATGAAAACTTTTCAAAAGTAAACTCATGTTACTTAAGACCGTGGAACTTTCAAAGCTCCCAGTATGCTAAAGGATAATGCTGTCCAAGCTGCAAAATCCTTTACTAATGCATCTCTTATGCACCTACAAGAATGCATGATCGTATATCCCAAGCAAAACCAAGACTCACTGCTCCAAGAAAAGAAACCAGTCTGGTGGACCCCTGCCATAAACAAGCTATAAGGCCAATAGGAAGGGAAGAAACTAGTACAGAAAAGAGTAAAATCCCAAGAAGGGAAGACATCCCTGATCAGTATCAGCAAAAAACTATGATCCCTCATAAAATTGTCCAAGGCGAGCTTCGAAAGAAAAATTGACAAGGACTCCAAAGATAACCACAAGGCATTATTTAGCTATGTCACGAATCTAAGTGGCAATGCTCAGATCTGCTCGGAGTTAATGCAGAATGGCACAAAATACACTGAACCAACTGATATTGCCAACATCCTGACAGACAGGTTCAGTGCAAACTTCACCCCCCCTCTCACCCCCAAAAGCGCTCATAACCATACCAGAAAAATGTAGAGCCCCTGAAATCACAGACACTCAGGTTAAAACAGCTCTCTCCAAAGCCAAAAACACAACATCAATGGGGACCAGATGGTGTCCCAGGCTGTGTCCTATTTGAGCTCAAAGACAAACTAACCCCCTCACCTAAACACACTGTTAAAACTCAGCCTCTCCACAGGCTATGTACCCATAGAGTGGCACACAGCAATGATTATTCCACTCCACAAAGGTGGAGCCACAACAGACCCCAGGAACTATCGCCCTATAAGCCTGACTAGCTTGGTCTGCAAGGCTATGCAGGGCATCATCATGGAACTCATTAACAGAGACATTGGGAACCTCCAAACACTGGACCCTACCCAGTTCGGCTTTGTTAAGGGCAGATCATGCCTCCTAAACCTGGTGGACTTCTTTGAGACAGTTACCAAGGCTATAGACAAGGGAAAGGTGGCACACACAGCATACCTAGACCTTGCAAAGACCTTCAACACCCTTCCCCATTCTGGTATTATAGACAAGCTCACCAGCCTGAACATAAACCCCTATGTCACAAGATGGGTTGCCAATTGGCTCATGGACAGAACCCACATGGTGAGAGTTGCGGGAGACAGGTCTGACTCTAAACCGGTTACAAGTGGAATACCCCAGGGCTCATTTCTAGGACCCCTCCTTTTCAGCATATACTTCTCAGAGGTACAGGCAAGCACAGGAGGACTATGGCTGACCAAGTTCGCAGACGACTGCAATCTAGGGGCTATAATTGACTCTTTGGCTGACACAGACATCCTCCAAAAGGGTCTCACTGAGACGGATACCTGGTGTCAAAATCATGGCCTCAAGCTAAATGCCAAAAAGTGCATAGTCATCCCCTTTGGATAAAACGAAGTACACAATAAACTATCAAGCTATAGGTGGCAGCCCCTAAATATGGAAAAAACGTAATAAGGGATCTGGGGACACAAGTAGATAGTAATCTCTCCTTTGATAATCACATTGCCAAAGTGGTTAGAAAATCCTTCTATGTGACCCACCTAATCACAAAAGGGTTTGTAGACCAGATCAAAAGCAGGTCATTGTGCCCTCTACTCATCACTCATCAGACCTATCATAGACTACAATGTCCCATTTGGGATGTATCTTACAAGACACCTGCAACAGCTGGTAAGACCACAGAAGTACCTCACCAAGAGGATCACTAGCCTCAAACAGATGCCCTATGCAGCTCAACTAAAGAAACTCCAGCTGTACTCGGTTGCATTCCGCCTACTCAGAAGTGATCTCTGCCTGACATACAAGGCCATGTCCAACCCAGAATTGATGGACATGCTCCACCTAAAGAAAACCTTATCCCCTCGAGCCACACAATCTAGGGATCAAAAGCTCATCATAACAATAAATAGGATGTGCTGGAGGGATAGATTTCGTCCCAGAGACTTCCCATGCTTTGGAACAAGATTCCAATCTACATTAGGCAGAGGTCCTCGCTAACACTCTTTAAGAGAAACTTTGACGAGTGGATGGGAAACAGAAAGTTTACCCCAGGATCACTTCAGTGGCTCTGCTGGGAAGATGCACAGGGAACTAATCTAAGGGGGTGGCGAAAGCCAACACATTCTGGATAGGCTTATAAATGCCTTCGGGCAGATAGCCTAGTACCTACCTATGAACCTATGAACCTAAGCTCAAGCTGCAAACCTACAGCCTATCCTTTGATACACTGCCTGTGACACTTGCCTCCTCAGCTTATGTACAATCACTAAGTATGTCTCACTTTTCTGCTTTATTCTCCCAGCATCCACTACCACATTGCACTAATACTCATACAAAAAAATCATAATAAAATGACTTAACCACAAATATATGGTCTATAACCAGGAAGCATTTCCATCCCCTCTAACACGAAATGTTCATACAAAGGAAGAGTTTTATAAAATGTAAATTATTTGATGTCATCTTACTGACTTATAGCTCAATGGTCCAGATGATGACTGCAGTGCCTTAGCAGAAGCTGTAGAAGAATGAATAGAGCATGGAGCAGCAGATTATCTGGTGCAATGCACACCCAGCAAGAAAGTGACCAGTTGGTTCCATCTTTCACTGTAGGGAGAAAAAATGAAGAGAAACAAAGACCAATAGGTGAAAGCAATGTAGTGCAAGCAGGTCATAAACCAGAAAAAATGGATTAGCTTCCAAAAAGTCATGGTAGTATGACTACAGGCATGAAAGAATCGGCAACCAGTATTCACCACTATTCATAAGGACAAGCTGTACCACAGGCACAATCAATTACAAAATTTATTTTCTGTTGACATCTGTTACTATTGTACCACAGGCAGACAAACTGCAGAGTGACAGTGACCAGTAGGCAAAAAGAACTGTAATGCAGACAATAGGCACAACTGAAGTGTATTACAAAATGATGCACTCTACATTACTGCATAATGGCTTTTGTGACATCAGTTACTATTGTACTGCAGATAGAAAGACTGAAGAATAACAGTGATCAGCAGGCAAAATGAACTCAAGGAAAAAGGCCCAAATCCCAGAGTTTTAACTCAAACATCAAACAATAGAGGCAAACCTCAGGATATTCTATAAAATTCTCCACTTTCCATCCCCTTCTTCACCAATCATGCGAAGATGACCAAAAAAAAAGACTTAAAAATATTGTTTTTATAAGCTAACTAGAGCCGTTGACTAAAGTTTGAAAGAAAAAATGGTTAGGCAGAAAACTACACATTAAGGGGAACGTAACAAACTATGAGGCAATAAACAAATAATTATGGGGGGAAAAACAAGACTATTCACACTTTCATAATGCAAACCAGCCAAAAGTCATGAATGCAGTAACACAATGAGGCACTACATAACTTGTACAATATTTTTATGTACTGACCCAATACCTACCAATCTCTTAGCACAGAATTCTGAATGAAACCAAACTTGTTGCTAGAATAATGCATGTAGATTCTGCAACATTCTCAAAGTACCTACCTTCCTCCTAATGTCTCAGCACACCAGCTGCAGACAAAGCCAAAAATAATTGAAGAACAAAGGTATAACATCTGGGATAGTTTTAAATATCGCTATTATAAACTTAAAACAACATCTCTACACCCTGCCACATTCTCACAGCCACTATCCTCACACCCAACCTTTCAGTACAATTCTTTACAAAGCAAACAAAAAATAAAAGCAAGACAAATGTGTAACAGTAGTGATTTGAAACACTATAGATGCTACAATAAGAGATTTTACAGCAGCATGCATTGCATGAGCCCATATTTTCTGAAGAACAGACAAAAAATATGAAGCAAAAATCTGGGCATTGTGCAACATTCCCACATCCCCTAAACCCCTCCTAACATCTCAGCTCAACAATTCGATACAAATCAAAAAATTGCAGAACAAAGGCATAATATCAGGGTTAGTTCCAAACATTGCTATTTTAAACAGGGTTGACATTAGTATGCAGTAAAACAACTTCAGTACATTCTGCAGAATTCTCATAGCAACTGCCCCCAAAATGTCTCAGCACAATAAATTTAGATAAAGCAAAAATAATTGCAGAGCAAAGACATAACAACATCAGTGCTACATTTAACATTTTTGTTTTAAATACTGGTATAAACTTATAAAGACAATAGAACAAGTTTTTGCATTAGCATGCATTACAATAATGGCTGTGGATTCTGCAAAATTCTCATCCACTACCCCCAACCTTTCAGCACACGAACTGTGGACAAAGCAAGAAAGCACAGGACAAATGCTAAACATCGGGGAAAACTTAAAAAAAATATTTTTATAAAGCTGTAAAAATGACTGAATGACTTTCCCTATAATTTGGTAATAGTTTACTTCAGTCTGCAAAGTTTTGTTATAAAACCAATTGCTTTGAGGGACAGCCCACAACTATCAAGCTAACAGACTACAGCACTCTGAAAGCCCATACCCCCATCACCAACATCTCAGCACAATTCTGGAGAAAGCAAAAAAATAAATAAATAAATAAAAAACAAGACAAAGGCGTAACCTAAGGGATATAAAACATTGGGCTTATGAACTAACTTTCTAGAATAACAGATTTTGCAGTAGCATGTATTGAGTGAACCCAAATTTTTTATGAGGAACAGACCAAAAGTACCAGTCAGACATTTGAACATTGTGCACCATTCCCAAAGCTCCTACCTTGCTCTTATTCTGGGCACAAGTCTAGACAAAACCAACAATAATTGCAAAATAAAGGCATAATATCAGGGAAAGTTTTGTTATGGAATAAGATCAGCTTATTAAAATGTATATTAATTTCAGTTTCATTAACAGTTCTGTAATATGGATGTTAAAAACTGAAAGGTATAATTTGCATGAAGGGCTGTGGAAAAAATACGAAACAGCTCATGCTGATGTTACTGCTGTGTTTTGACTGCATTCTTTTAATATGTAACAAGGAAAATTCAGTGTTGTAGGAGCACAGGCATGTTAACTGGTATAAAAGGAATTTGTTTGCCTGACTCTCCAAGCTAGGAATGTGTTGTTGCTAGTGAAGGTTTGAAACATCCAAGGTCAGAAAACAAGACCCCTTGGTGCAAGTGGGTAATGTAAAGGAAGGTGTTTATGTGAAGTCCAAGGCGAGAATCATGAGGAGTGAGAACATTTTTTAAAGTCACTGAGTTGCTGAAATTATTGTAAATGTAAAACTCTGCATGGTTGACTTGATAAGAAAGTGTATAAAAGATGCAGTTTTCTTTGTTCACTGAGACTGGTTTACCAACTGCTGTGAAGATTGTCTCCCAGCTCTGTAAGTAAAACTTCTGTTTGCATATCCTGAAGTGTTGTTCCTGACTGAAGGCAAATAAGGTAAATTCTTAATGTTATTTATTTATTACTATAACATTTTGTTGCCATTCTCCAGATCTGAACTTTGGTATTGCTGCAAGGCAGTTCTGGAATAGAGCTCATCACAGGTTTTCTGTGAACTCCACACTGCTTTGTATGAAATAATCAGAGACCCAGATGTGCACTATTCAGGGTATGCAAAGATACTAGCCTTGGCAGGGAAATTGTTTTGTAAGGGGAAAGGGGTTGGTTTGTGTTTGTATCCTCTCTCTCTTTTAGATAATTTTAGCAAAACATAGAATAAGTGGATGCCAGTGTTTTTGTTTGACTGAGTTGTTTGTAAGGTATACAAAGTAACAGAGAGAGGACCCCACAGGAAAGTTGTTGCTAGTAGGGGGACCCCACAGCAAATGAGAATAATAAATGCATGTGCACATACAGTAAAGGACAAATTACCATAAGGAGGCAAGTAACCAGTATAAACAACAAACCTCGATTTGGAAAGCAAGATGTAGGCGATGCCAATGAGGAGATGAAAAAGCAGAAACCAAAATAAACTTCAAGAATCACAGCAAGGCAAACTATAACCAAACGAAATGCCACCACACATTCCACTAAGAAAAGTTCTTTATTGACCTAGGTTTCGTTCATTCAAACTTCTTCAGAATACATACAACTGTTTCAACACCAGGTTTAAATATTATTTAGTATATTGATTAATTATTTAATTGATGTCATCAATTATGTCTGATTGTTTCTTAAAAGAGAAACATCCCATTTTCAAACAATTCATGTATATGAAAAACTAATGCAACTATATTTCTATGAAATTCTATGAAATATACTTTGTATTAGATACACATAAAAAATATATCCTATTCTATGACCACAAAAAATATCACTATACTAAAATACACTAATAAAAACTAATTCAACATAACTGAAATATATATATATATAATCAAACATCATTTTGTACAAAATGTCATAAAAACATACCTTACAATCCAATATCACTGTATTACAGACATAAAATATGCCCTACTAGAATTATAAAAACTTACAATGAGTTCAAATAGCAAATGCCATACCTAGAATAATGATAATATATAATAAACTAACTCAAAATGTCAACTTATCTGATATAATAATACATGTATATTTTGATGTATAAATATATTGTCATATCATAAAAAATGTATTATATGCAAAATGTACATGTTTTTCATGTGCAAATGACTAGTAACTTACCTAGAGATATAAATATATATATAAATGTATGTATATTCCATGTATGTAACCCACTGTTGTATCCAAAAAGCACTAATATGAGATTTGATGTTTCCATAAATCAGATGTAATTATATGTAAATAAAATATGTATGTAATGTTTAAAATTAAACCACACATATTTTATTTCCCATTAATTCTATTCAATCTCAATAATGGCATGATAGTTAAATATTCATTCATACCAGGTGGAATGTATGAATTCAAACGTATTTGCCATTTTAATTCTTCCATAAATAAATGATATGTGACTGTTTTCCCTTGTAAATCATATTTGATTTGATTAATAATGAAAAATTTGAATTTATGATCTATATTCTCAATAACATGCCTAGCTAAAGCATTAGTGCTCTTGTGATGTTGTATATCTAAAAGATGTTCCTTAATGCGTTCTCTAAATTGCCTTTTCGTTTTCCCTACATAGAAGGCTTTACATTGTTGGCACAAAGCCATATATACTACATTTGATGTTATACAATTATAATGTCCGTATATCTTAATTTTACAACCATTGATCATTATTTCAGTACCAGAACAATGTATATAACTACATATAGTACATGTCCCACATTTAAAATTTCCTTTAGTCCTGTTACTATAACTATTAATGGCTCCCTTATTCTCAAATATGTTTTTAAATGATGGACTTTTCCTATACACAAATTTTATTGGACCCTGAAAAAGTTGCCTCCAAATTTTTTCATTCATGAAGAAATTCCAATTTTTTCTAATTATTACTTCAATATCCTTAAAAGAATCATTATAAGTGGTAATATATAATGGAACATTGTTACAAAAGTTTTCAACCCTTGCTGTACTATTAAATTTGGTTTGATGTAAAAAAACAGATTTTAATATTGCAGTATATATTCCATTTTTTCTCTTATTTTTTACTTCATTGTATACATTTACACAAAATTGTTCTGGATATCCTCTATTCATAAAAAGTTGCATAATATATTCAAGCTCATCTATGAAATCTTGCTCTTCACTTACCATTCTGGCCGCCCTGACCATCTGCCCTTTAATAATCGCTTTTTTCTGATGGTCAGGGTGCCAACTATTAAAATGCAAGTATGCGTTTGAGAAAGTTGACTTTCTATGAATTTGTGTTTTTAAGGTATTTATTTCTCTATTATATACAATATCTACATCCAAATAAGTAATTTTTTCATTATGAACGCGATAAGTAAATTTTAAAAATTTCACTGTAGTATTTATATACTCCAAAAAAGTTTTTAATATATCTTTTTCATGATCCCAAATGATGAAAATATCGTCTAGGTATCTGGTATACATCTTAATATGTTTGAAAAATTCCGATTGAAACAAGTAATTATGTTCCCAATAGCTCATTATAAGGTTTAGATACATGGGGCATTATGAGTTGCCCCCATGGCTACTCTCCCCATTAATTTTAGTTGATAATAACTTCCTTCAAAATATATAAAATTATTATTTAAGACAATATCCATCAAATTAATTAATGTATTAATTTGTTCTTGTTCATATAAATGTGTCTCAAACAATTGTTCTTCAAGCCATATAAGACCAATGTCATGAGGAATGGTTGTAAAAAGATTAAATCTTACATCAACTGTTACAAAGGTATATTCCTTTTCCATTTCAATTTCTTTTAGTTTACATAAAAAATCCCATGAGTCTTTTGTAATATAGGTGAAGCATTTCATACTTTCCTTAAAGAAATAATCTAAATAATGACTTATATAACATGTTTTACTTCTATTTCCATCTACTATAGGTCGAAACTGTAGATTATTGAGGGGTTCCTTTATGTATCTTTTGGTATTCCAAAGATACCACTTATTACTGGATGTTCATTGTTTAAATATTCATATTCACTCTCAGTGATTTCCCCTTGATATAACATGTCATCTAGTAATATTTCTATTCTCTTAAAGGCTATATTCACTTGGGATTCTTTACTTATTTCAACATATGTATCACTTAATACATGTTAGTCATGTAAGAGCTATAGTCACTATTGTCTAATATGACAATACCATTGCCTCTTATCTGGCCTCTTCATGATTCTTGGCATTCAAATTGTCACTAATTTCTTTAAGTAGCATTTGTTCTTCTTGTGTCATATTAGAATGTATTTTGTTCTTATATTTCTTATGAAACATTCTGACATCATATTCACTTCTTTTTTCAAAATTAGCTATATCATCATTCATGGGTGGATTAAATAAACTAGGTTTTGTAAAAGGCTTACAATGTTGACTTTGGCCATCTATTCTATTATGAAGAAATGCTTTTAAATTTAATTTTCGTGAATACAACTTTAAATCCAATATGGATTCCACTAAATTGCCCTTTTTACAAGGAACAAAATTAAACCCTTTAGAGAATAAATTGGCATGTTCCACATTAATATTAAATAAGGAATAATTATATACTTTAAAGTCTTGCTTCTCATTTGTCACTATAGTAGGGTTACTTAAAAAAAACATGATTATTAATATCAGTCACTATATCTTCATTGGAATATATATTTGTTTCTATAACTTGCATTTCCATACACTTATTATTGTTAACAAAGTAGTGATCTGGATTACAATCTATATAGAAATTAACTTCATTACATTGTTCATGATAACATTTTCCATTTTCATGTGTTTGCTTTATCAGTATTTTGAAAATGCACATTTTCTATTATATCATTAACCTTAATATCATTGTATTGATATATGCTCAAATTCAAAAGTACATCGTCAACCACATTGTCACAAACATCTTGTTTCCCTTCAGAAACGTAAGGGCAATTACTATAACACATGTCACATATATCAGTATCATGGTCAATAAATGAACCAACTGCATAAGATAAGCTGTTAATCTCTTCAGGTGTTAAACATGTGCAATATTTTTCATGTTTAGAAAAAACTGAAGCAGTGAATCAAGCGCTCCAGCTGCATCTCACATTCAAACCTAAATTGTCAACTTCTCGCGACTTATGGAAGTAAGAGAAATCAGAAAAATCACTGTTTGTTCCATTACTAACCACCTGTGCTGCTGCCTCTGTATGTACATTTATTTCCTCGCTTCTGCCTGTTTTGTAATGTCCCAAAAGTCTTCGCTTGGGTTTCTATGCCTTTTTTATTGAATTCCTGCTGGTTGTTGTACTCACTTTGGTTTCTTAAACGGTTAGATCTCCTGATACCTTCTTCCATATAATCCTCGCCACCATTGCGTAATATCTGCCCCTACATCACCCTCATATCGGGCGGATTGATCGCCATCTGTAACTGGCCAGTGGAACTCTCATATATGTTGGTTGCCATGGTGTTTGTCCTTCAACCCTCCGGATTTTGGATACACTTGATTCTGAGCATTATCTCTGTGTGTCTCTGAATTTTTCTATATTTTTCTTTTTTTGAAACAAGATGTCACAACTGTGCGTGAATATCCGATATGATGTATGTATATTGATGGTAAATTTGGTCAAAAAGAAGATCTTTGGAAATGTTTTGATTCAGTTCCTCTAATTGGTTTAATAACTCTTTCTATTTTTAATTTGTTATATTTGACCATTATTTCCATCAACCGATGCTGAAGTGAATTGTCAAAAAACGCATGTAGTTCGTTTAACATGCTGACTTGTTGTTCACAGCCATTTGGGTATTCTCCCAAAGCCGTAAACCTTTGGGAATAATTCCCAATTCAATATTACGGTTAAGTAACAGTTCTCTAATTGAGTCCGCTTTAATTTGAAGCAGTTTGGTTTCAAAAGTTCTAAGCATTTCTTGCATAGGTTTTGGATTCAGGCACCACTTTAACTTGTGAACGCTAGTGGAGAGTCAGGCACATTATGAAAAACTAAAAATCAATAGTTTTCCAGCAGTTAATGTCTCTTTGTTGTTTGTTCTTGACAGTGTATATCAGATTTACCTTGCAATGAAGCAGCATAGGTGGCGTGGATTGTGTATGGGGTAGCCCAGGCTATCCCCTGAGTTCGAGAATCCCACCGCTTCTTTAGTTAGTATTTTTGTATAAGGTTTCCTAATGTCTCTTTGAGAGTCTCACAAATCTGTTGTAACATTACCCGACATCCACCGAACCACTCTCATCAGCTATGAAAACTAGTAACCAGTATAAACAACAAACCCTCGATTTGAAAGCAAGATGTAGGCTGCATGCCAATGAGGAGATGAAAAAGCAGAAACCAAAATAAACTTCAAGAATCACAGCAAGGCAAACTATAACCAAAACGAAATGCCACCACACATTCCACTACTTAAAAGTTCTTTATTGACCTAGGGTTTCAGCTGCTCATTCAAACTTCCTTTCAGAATACATACAACCGTTTCAACACCAGGTTTAAATATTTATTTAGTATATTGATTTCAATGGTATTTAATTGATGTCATCAATTATGTCTGATTGTTTCTTAAAAGAGAAACATCCCATTTTCAAACAATGTCATGTATAGAAAAACTAATGCAACTATATTTCTATGAAATTTCTATGGAAATATACTTTGTATTAGATACACATAAAAAATATATCCTATTCTATGACCACAAAAAATATCACTATACTAAAATACACTAATAAAAAACTAATTCAACATAACTGAAATATATATATATATAATCAAACATCATTTTGTACAAAAATGTCATAAAACATAATTCTTACAATCCAATATCACTGTATTATAGACATAAAATATGTCCTACTAAAATTATAAAACTTCTTACAAGTTCAAGTAGCAAATGCCATACCTAGAATAATGATAATATAAGCAATAAAACTAACTCAAAATGTCAACTTATCTAACATTATAATATAATACATGTATATTTTGATGTATAAGTAGGCTTGTCATATCATAAAATGTAGCTATATGCAAAATGTACACAAGTTTTCTCATGTGCAAATGACTAGTAACTTACCTAGAGATATAAATATATATATAAAATGTATATATTCCATGTATGTAACCCACTGTTGTATCCAAAAGCACTAATATGAGATTTGATGTTTCCATAAATCAGATGTAATTATATGTAAATAAAATATGTATGTAATGTTTAAAATTAAACCACACATATTTTATTTCCCATTAATTCTATTCAATCTCAATAATGGCATGATAGTTAAATATTCATTCATACCAGGTGGAATGTATGAATTCAAACGTATTTGCCATTTTAATTCTTCCATAAATAAATGATATGTGACTGTTTTCCCTTGTAAATCATATTTGATTTGATTAATAATGAAAAATTTGAATTTATGATCTGTATTCTCAATAACATGCCTAGCTAAGGCATTGGTGCTCTTGTGATGTTGTATGTCTAAAAGATGTTCCTTAATGCGTTCTCTAAATTGCCTTTTCGCCTTCAAGCTCTCACATAGAAGGCTTTACATTGTTGGCACAAAGCCATATATACTACATTTGATGTTATACAATTATAATGTCCGTATATCTTAATTTTACAACCATTGATCATTATTTCAGTACCAGAACAATGTATATAACTACATATAGTACATGTCCCACATTTAAAATTTCCTTTAGTCCTGTTACTATAACTATTAATGGCTCCCTTATTCTCAAATATGTTTTTAAATGATGGACTTTTCCTATACACAAATTTTATTGGACCCTGAAAAGTTGCTCCAAATTTTTTCATTCATGAAGAAATTCCAATTTTTTCTAATTATTACTTCAATATCCTTAAAAGAATCATTATAAGTGGTAATATATAATGGAACATTGTTACAAAAGTTTTCAACCCTTGCTGTACTATTAAATTTGGTTTGATGTAAAAAAACAGATTTTAATATTGCAGTATATATTCCATTTTTCTCTTATTTTTACTTCATTGTATACATTTACACAAAATTGTTCTGGATATCCTCTATTCATAAAAAGTTGCATAATATATTCAAGCTCATCTATGAAATCTTGCTCTTCACTTACCATTCTACGCCTTGACCATCTGCCCTTTAATAATCGCTTTTTTCTGATGGTCAGGGTGCCAACTATTAAAATGCAAGTATGCGTTTGAGAAAGTTGACTTTCTATGAATTTGTGTTTTTAAGGTATTTATTTCTCTATTACATATATATACAATATCTACATCCAAATAAGTAATTTTTTCATTATGAACGCTGATATAAATTTTAAAAATTTCACTGTAGTATTTATATACTCCAAAAAAAGTTTTAATATATCTTTTCATGATCCCAAATGATGAAAATATCGTCTAGGTATCTGGTATACATCTTAATATGTTTGAAAAATTCCGATTGAAACAAGTAATTATGTTCCCAATAGCTCATTATATGTTTAGATACATGGGGGCACATGGTGCCCCCATGGCTACCCCATTAATTTGCTGATAATAACTTCCTTCAAAATATATAAAATTATTATTTAAGACAATATCCATCAAATTAATTAATGTATTAATTTGTTCTTGTTCATATAAATGTGTCTCAAACAATTGTTCTTCAAGCCATATAAGACCAATGTCATGAGGAATGGTTGTAAAAAGATTAACGACATCAACTGTTACAAAGGTATATTCCTTTTCCATTTCAATTTCTTTTAGTTTACATAAAAAATCCCATGAGTCTTTTGTAATATAGGTGAAGCATTTCATACTTTCCTTAAAGAAATAATCTAAATAATGACTTATATAACATGTTTTACTTCTATTTCCATCTACTATAGGTCGAAACTGTAGATTATTGAGGCCTTTATGTATCTTTGGTATTCCAAAGATACCACTTATTACTGGATGTTCATTGTTTAAATATTCATATTCACTCTCAGTGATTTCCCCTTGATATAACATGTCATCTAGTAATATTTCTATTCTCTTAAAGGCTATATTCACTTGATTCTTACTTATTTCAACATATGTATCACTTAATAGCATGTTAGTCATGTAAGAGCTATAGTCACTATTGTCTAATATGACAATACCATTGCCCTTATCTGGCCTCATGATTCTTACATTCAAATTGTCACTAATTTCTTTAAGTAGTATTTGTTCTTCTTGTGTCATATTAGAATGTATTTTGTTCTTATATTTCTTATGAAACATTCTGACATCATATTCACTTCTTTTTTCAAAATTAGCTATATCATCATTCATGGGTGGATTAAATAAACTAGGTTTTGTAAAAGGCTTACAATGTTGACTTTGGCCATCTATTCTATTATGAAGAAATGCTTTTAAATTTAATTTTCGTGAATACAACTTTAAATCCAATATGGATTCCACTAAATTGCCCTTTTTACAAGGAACAAAATTAAACCCTTTAGAGAATAAATTGGCATGTTCCACATTAATATTAAATAAGGAATAATTATATACTTTAAAGTCTTGCTTCTCATTTGTCACTATAGTAGGGTTACTTAAAAAAAACATGATTATTAATATCAGTCACTATATCTTCATTGGAATATATATTTGTTTCTATAACTTGCATTTCCATACACTTATTATTGTTAACAAAGTAGTGATCTGGATTACAATCTATATAGAAATTAACTTCATTACATTGTTCATGATAACATTTTCCATTTTCATGTGTTTGCTTATCAGTATTTTGAAAATGCACATTTTCTATTATATCATTAACCTTAATATCATTGTATTGATATATGCTCAAATTCAAAAGTACATCGTCAACCACATTGTCACAAACATCTTGTTTCCCTTCAGAAACGTAAGGGCAATTACTATAACACATGTCACATATATCAGTATCATGGTCAATAAATGAACCAACTGCATAAGATAAGCTGTTATAATCAGGTGTTAAACATGTGCAATATTTTTCATGTTTAGAAAAAACTGAAGCAGAATCAAGGCCCAGCGTACTCACATTCAAACCTAAATTGTCAACTTCTCGCGACTTATGGAAGTAAGAGAAATCAGAAAAATCACTGTTTGTTCCATTACTAACCACCTGTGCTGCTGCCTCTGTATGTACATTTATTTCCGCTTTCTGCCTGTTTTGTAATGTCCCAAAAAAGTCTGCTTGGGTTTTGCGCCTTTTTTATTGAATTCCTGCTGGTTGTTGTACTCACTTTGGTTTCTTAAACGGTTAGATCTCCTGATACCTTCTTCCATATAATCCTCGCCACCATTGCGAATATCTGTCTCGTCATCACCCTCATACGGCGGATTGACGTCATCTGTAACTGCCGTGGAACTCTCTATATGTTGGTTGCCATGGTGTTTGTCCTTCAACCCTCCGGATTTTGGATACACTTGATTCTGAGCATATCTCTGTGTGTCTCGTTGAATTTTCATATTTTTCTTTTGAAACAAGATGTCACAACTGTGCGTAACATCCGATATGATGTGCGTGTATTGATGGTAAATTTGGTCAAAAAGAAGATCTTTGGAAATGTTTTGATTCAGTTCCTCTAATTGGTTTAATAACTCTTCTATTTTTAATTTGTTATATTTGACCATTATTTCCATCAACCGGATGCCACAATTGTCAAAAAACGCATGTAGTTCGTTTAACATGCTGACTTGTTGTTCACAGCCATTTGGGTACCTCCAAAGCCGTAAACCTTTGGGAATAATTCCCAATTCAATATTACGTGTTAAGTAACAGTTCTCTAATTGAGTCCGTTTTAATTTGAACAGTTTGGTTTCAAAAGTTCTAAGCATTTCTTGCATAGGTTTTGATTCAGGCACCACTTTAACTTGTGAACGTTGTGGAGAGCGTACATTATGAAAACTAAAATCAATAGTTTTCCAGCAGTTAATGTCTCTTGTTGTTTGTTCTTGACAGTGTATATCAGATTTACCTTGCAATGAAGCAGTAGGTGGCGTGGATTGTGTAAGGGGTAAGCCCAGGCTATCCCCTGAGTTCGAGAATCCCACCGCTTCTTTAGTTAGTATTTTTTGTATAAGAGCCGAATGTTCTTTGAGAGTCTCACAAATCTGCTGTAACATACTCCCGACATCCACCGAACCACTCTCACTAGCCATGAAAACTAGTAACCAGTATAAACAACAAACCTCGATTTGGAAAGCAAGATGTAGGCGATGCCAATGAGGAGATGAAAAAGCAGAAACCAAAATAAACTTCAAGAATCACAGCAAGGCAAACTATAACCAAACGAAATGCCACCACACGTTCCACTACGAAAAGTTCTTTATTGACCTAGGTTTCGTTCATTCGAACTTCTTCAGAATACATACAACTGTTTCAACACCAGGTTTAAATATTATTTAGTATATTGATTAATTATTTAATTGATGTCATCAATTATGTCTGATTGTTTCTTAAAAGAGAAACATCCCATTTTCAAACAATTCATGTATATGAAAAGCTAATGCAACTATACTTTGTATTAAATACACATAAAAAAATATATCCTATTCTATGACCACAAAAAATATCACTATACTAAAATACACTAATAAAAACTAATTCAACATAACTGAAATATATATAATCAAACAACACACAAACACCTAGGTCAATAAAGAACTTTTCGTAGTGGAACGTGTGGTGACATTTCGTTTGGTTATAGTTTGCCTTGCTGTGATTCTTGAAGTTTATTTTGGTTTCTGCTTTTTCATCTCCTCATTGGCATCGCCTACATCTTGCTTACCATAAGGAGGCACCTTGTGTTGAGTGAAAGGTAAGAGGTATGACATCTTTTGTGTTGTTAATGTATGAATGAATGAAAAAAGGAGGAAAGGTTAAAGACAAAGTTAAATAAGTTCATGGTTAAATCCGACCACAAACTAATCACCTTGGAAATCCACATCCCTACCACCCCCCACTCCCTTGCAAAGGTAACCACCATGAAAAACTTCTCCAAAGCTAACTTTGGGCTCCAAAAAATGGCTAACTTCATAGCACCCATGCAATTGGAGAACAGCTGCATGACTGCCGCATCATACACTAATGCCCTGTACAAACAGGTACACAAATGCATGGGTCTCGGCATACCCAATAGAACCAAGACACTCTCCTCCAAAAAAAGGAAGCCAATCTGGTGGCCCCTTGCCATAAACAAACTGTATAACAGAAGGAGAAAATTAATGCGAAATAAGGTGAAGACCCAAGACTGGAAAAACTCCCTCATCAGCCTCAACAAAAAGCTGAAATCCCTCATCAAAGCTAGCTATGAAAACAGAATTGTAGCAGATAGTAAAGACAACCACAAGGCCTTCTATAATTATGTAAAGAATCTCCATGGCAATATCCAGATTTGCTCTGAGCTACTGCAAAATGATACCTCCTATACCGAACCAACAGATATTGCCAATATACTGGCAGACAGATTCATTGCCAACTTTACCTCACTTGCCCCCACCAAAGGACCAATCAAAATGCCAGTAGATTGCCAGGCACCCAGTATTACTGCTGCACAGGTTAAAACAGCACTGCCCAAGGCCAAGAATACAGCTTCTATGGGACCTGAAAATATCCCTGGCTGTGTTCTACATGAAGTACAGAGGGAACTGGCACCTCACCTGTGTGCCCTGTTCAATCACAGCCTCACCTCAGGCTTTGTCCCTACTGAATGGCGCACTGCTACAGTCATCCCTCTCCACAAAGGAGGAGTGACTACAGACCCTGGGAACCATTAGCCTGACAAGTCTGATATGCAAAGCTATGGAACGCATCAACATAGACCTAATAAACAAGGATATAGGGAATCTCCAAACTCTGGATCCAACGCAGTTTGGTTTTGTGAAGGGTAGATCATGCCTGCTCGACTTGGTCGACTTATTTGAGTCAGTCACCAGAGCTGTGGATGAAGGCAAGGTGGTTCATACAGCCTACCTTGATCTAGCCAAGGCCTTTGATACCATTCCCCACTCAAGAATCATAGAAAAACTCACTACGCTAGGCATCAACCCCTATATCACTAGGTGGATTGCAAACTGGCTCACAGATAGAACCCACAGTGTGAAAGTAGCTGGCTCCAAGTCAGGCTGCCAACCAGTCACGAGTAGAATCCCACAGGGATTGATCCTGCATCCTCTCCTGTTTGGTATCTACTTCTCTGAAGTCCAGGCTAACATGAACAGACTCTGGTTGACAAAGTTCACAGACCATCGCAAGTTGGGAGCTATTATTAACTCCCCAAGTAATGTTGACATCCTACAGAAAGGCCTCACTGAGACCAACGACTGGTGGCAGAACCATGGCCTTAAGCTCAATGCCAAAAAACGTGTTATAGGTTCATTGATTAGTACAAAGCTAACTGCCCTTGCGAGCCATTTTAAGCCTAGCCAATTATCCCTTGTGAGACTCAAACCCTGCACTTTGTGTTTGTAAGGCAAACACCTTAACCGTTACGCCACCCTCCCAATAATCATCCCTTCTTGGAAAAAAACCTGGTTATCATGAATTACCAAATTGATGGTAGTCCACTGAACACACAAGGCATTATATGAGATCTGGGAACACAGATTGACAGCAACCTCTCTTTTGGCCACCACATTTCCATTGTGGTCAGAAAGTCCTTCTATGTGCCACATCTCATTACTAAGTGTTTTGCATCCAGGAAGAAAGAGGTCATTGTCTCCCTCTACTCTTCCCTCATTTGGCCAGTCATCGAGTACAATGCCCCATTTAGGATGTACGTCACTAGACACCTGCAACAGCTGGAGATGCCACAAAATTATCTCACAAAAATGATCCTAGGCCTTAAACACTTGTCCTATATGTATAGACTCAAAAAACTCCAACTATTCTTTGTCTCATATCGCCTACTTAGAGGTGATCTCCACTTGACTTACAAAGCCATGTCTGACCCAGTTCTGTTAGAAATGCTGCATCTAAAGAAATCCCAATCCCTCTGCACCACATGCTCCAGAGACCTCAACCTCATTACCACAATCAACAGAACAAGCTGGGGGGACAGGTTCATAACCCAGAGACTGCCCATGCTATGGAATGGACTTCCCATACATGTCAAACAGAGCACCTCACTGGCCCTCTTCAGAGAAATCTTGATGAGTGGATGGAAAATGGAAAATTCACCCCAGGGATCACTCCAGTGGCTTTACTCGACAGAGGCACTGGGAACTAGGTAGGGTAGCATAATGCCAGGGTAATCCTATGGGCTAGGCTTGTAAAGGCTCCAGGGCCATTAGCCTAGTACACACCTATGAATCTATGAACCTAAGTGCTATTAACCACCCTGACTGCTGTTCAGTGTACAGGGCTACCAAAGTGGATCCATTCATCTCATTGCAAGAAGACCTGTCATGTGAGAACCCCAGATGCATCATTGCAGCCAACAGAGGGAGATCGAGGTGCAACAGATAAATCATCTGCCCAGTGAGGAAGTCAACTTCACTAGCAGTCCATGATGAATCCAGTGACAACAGGAACCCTTGCTTTGTTTTCGATGCTGCTTCCTCTTGTAAACTGGTCAAGAGAAAACAGTTTCCTGATGGCTCTTCGGCAATATGCCACAGACTTCAACTTAAGTAACTGTTGGATATGTTCGCATATACCTCATCATTCTAAGGCAGAGATTCCTATGATTCCTTTCCCTGCATCAAAGGTGTCATCTGAAAAGGACCATAATAACATCAGTCTAACCTGGCATAATGTAACTGATTTTTCAAATGTTGTGTCTCTTCAACTTGCAACCACACATCATGGAGACAGATGTTATGGCAGAAGCTGGACTTTACCAGTAGGAATCAGCAAATGTAATGACACCAGACATGAAAGTGTGTTACACTCATTGCACTTAAAAAGCTATGACTGTGGGTGTGGCATGGGCATTATAAGGGACCGTTACTACATCTGTGGTGATCGTGCCTACCAATGGTTGCTTACAAACTGGTCGGGATGTTGTTTTGTCAACTATATTACCCCTGCTATTCAGCATTTTGAAAATCCAACAGCAGGTAGACTGAGAAATAAGTGAGCAATCCACTGGGCAGAGCTAGTATTTTCGGTCTTGAATCCTGGGTATGGAGTGTAAAGGACAATGTTTGAAATCACCATGCTTGCCCAAATTCTACAGAAGGTAGCCAACGATAGCATGTTAACTAGTATAAAAGGAATTTGTTAGCCTGATTCCTCCAGGCTAGGAGTGTGTTGTTGCTAGGGAAGGTTTGAAACATCCAAGCTCAGAAAACAAGACCCCTTGGAGCAGGTGAGTCATGTAAAAGAAGTTGTTCACGTGAAGTCCATGGCAAGAATCATGAAGACTGAGAACATTTTTAAAGTCATTGATTTGGTGAAATTGGTGCTGCGGTAGCATTGTCACCTCACAGTAAGACACTGTTCGGTTCGATTCTCAGCTAGAACGTCTTCTGTGTGGAGACATGTGTGAATGGGCATGCCTTCGTTGAAGGTTGTGCGTCAGAGCTGGCAACTCAGTACGTAAAAAAAATCAACTGCCAATCATTAATGGACTGGAGTTCCGCTGTGGTGACCCCTAACCGGGAAAAGCCGAAAGACACTATTGTAAATGTAAAACTCTGCATGGTTGACTTGATAAGAAAGTGTATAAAAGGTGCAGTTTTCTTTGTTCATTGAGACTGATTTACTAACTGCTATGAAGACTGTCTCCCAACACTGTAAATAAAAGTTTTGTTTGCACATACTAAAGTGTTGTTCCTGACTGAAGATAAATAAGGTAAATTCTTAATGTTATTTATTTATTACTATAACAGTTTTAAACATTTATTTATAAACTTTGAAAAATTTATAGAACAGGGTTTCATTAAAATAATATATGTACATCGTGCAACATTTTCACAACCCCTAATCCCCTCCTAATATCTAAGCACAACAATAAAAGACAAAGCCAAAAATAATTGCAGAACAAAGGCATAAGCTCAGGGGTAGTTTTAAGTGTTGCCATTATAAACCTAGATACTAGAACAAGGTTCACATTACCCATCCACATGTCTCAGCACAACAATTCTGGATACAGCAAAAAAAGTAATGCAGAGCAAAAATGTAGCATCATCAGTAATACTGTTTTAAATAAAAATGGTGAACCTATTATAGTCTACAACATTCTCAAAGCCCAAACTTCCCAACACCAACCTGTCAGTACAATTCTGGATGAACAATTACAATATAACAATAAAAAAACAAGACAAAGGTGTAACCTTAGAGCTATAAAACAGTGGGTGTATGAGGTAATAAACATGGTACAGTAACAGATTTTGCTGTAACATATTATGTGAACCCATGTTTTTTATGAGGAACAGATCAAAATACCAGGCAGACATCTGAATACTGTGCAACATTCTCACAGTCCTTACCACCCACTTTCTACCTTTCAACACAGTTCTGGACAAAGCATGAATGATGAATAAAAAAAGGAATATTCTGATCAGGACTGACTAAAAGACTGTTCTAGACATTAATACAGATACTCCCTCCAGTTTCTTAGCACAAGAATACAAGAATTGTGGACAAAACTAAAATAAAGCTGTTTCCACCTCAGCCAGTCTCCACCCCACCCAATCCACTTAGCACAAAAATTCTGCACAAATATTATAATTCTCATCTCCTTATGTTTAATTAACCCCCCCCAAAGTTAAAAAAAAACACCAACTTAGCTTTTCTGCAGTGTAAGGCTGCTACTAATCCTCTGCTCACTCTTCACAATTGTAAGCTGACCCCTGCTTACTTCTAAACAGACCGATTCAGCCCTTTTAATTTGCCATTTAAAGGACAGATTTTTAGATATTTAAATATTGCCCTTACAATGGCAGTTGAAAATGCAGCTTCTTGTCCCAGCGATCATGGCTTCCTTCCCAAGTCCTTGTCCTCCTCTGTCGGTCCTTTCCTCACAATGCTGTCATCCGGTAGTAATCCAATAACCAAGCAAACTCCTCTCTTGTAAAACATGAAGAAGGACTGTTTGCTACATGTGCTTTTTTAAAGGTAGCTGAACCAGAAAGTGATTTAGAAGGACCAATCAGGTCCTTGCTTCGTCACTTCATTAAAAAAAAAACATAGCTTACTTCCTGGCTGCTGTAACCAATCAAATTCTTGGTTCACTGAAGCGGGCCTGATGGAGTGCAGCTTTTAACTAATACCACAGGATGCTACAGCCAGGGAAGTAGAAAAAAACACAAAATATTTTGGTGTTTCAAATCACTGTGTGGGTGGCAAGGAGAAACCCTTCATTTAAGAGAGTATAAATCAAAATGCAATTGCTATATATATATATATATATATATATATATATATATAGGTTCATAGGTAGGTACTAGGCTATCTGCCCGAAGGCATTTATAAGCCTAGCCAGAATGTTTTGGCTTTCGCCGCCCCCTTAGATTTGTTCCCTGTGCTTCTGTCCAGCAGAGCCACTGAAGTGATCCCTAAGGTAAACATTCTTTTTCCCATCCACTCATCAAGACTTCTTTTGAAGAGTGTTAGTGAGGAGCTCTGTCTAATGTAGACTGGGATCTTGTTCCAAAGCATGGAAAGTCTCTGGGACAGGAATCTATCCCTCCAGCACATCCTATTTATTGTTGTGGTGAGGTTTAGATCCCTAGAGCATGTGGCTCACAGGGATAAGGTTTTCTTTAGGTGCAGCATGTCCATCAATTCTGGGTTGGACATGGCCTTGTATGTCAGGCAGCGATCACCTCTGAGTAGGCGGTATGCAACTGAGTACAGCTGTAATTTCTTCAGTTGAGCTGCATAGGGCATCTGTTTGAGGCCAGTGATCCACTTGGTGAGGTATTTCTTTAATCTTTCCAGCTGTTGCAGGTGTCTTGTAAGGTACATCCCAAATGGGGCATTGTACTCTATGGTGGGTCTGATGAGTGATGAGTAGAGGGGCACAATGACCTCTTTTGATCTGGATGCGAACCCTTTGGTGATTAGGTAGGGCACGTAGAAGGATTTTCTAACCACTTTGGCAATGTGATTATCAAAGGTGACATTACTATCTACTTGGGTCCCCAGATCCCTTATTACATCTTTCGTATTTAGGGGACTACCACCTATGTGGTAGTTTGTGGGTACTTTGCTTTTTCCAAAGGGAATGACTATGCACTTTTTGGCATTTAGCGTGAGGCCATGATTTTGACACCAGGTATCCGTCTCAGTGAAACCCTTTTGGAGGATGTCTGTGTCAACCGGAGAGTTATATATAAGCATACATATGTTTGTTGGAGCCTGTAGTGTGTATATTCACTATTTGGTCAAGGTTGTCTGTATTTATGAAGTCCAGAAACATCTGTGCCTGTAGATTTGAGGCCTGGTAGGATTCCCAATCTATAGGGGGTAATTAAAGTGTCCATTAAGTAATGTGTTAGGTTGGATGGTTATTGCCTCCAGTAGGTCCAAGTATACATTGTGAATTTCTTGGGACATGAAGGATGACCTAAAGCTGGCTAGGATATGGTACAGGATTTTGTCTATAGTAATCTGCACATGGAGGAACTTCAGCACTTCATCCTGTTTGACCACCCTAGAGGTATGCCTGTTACTCATGTATATTGAGACACCTTCCTCGTTAGCCCTTGTCTGTGCAGATACTGGTCTAAAAGCATGGAAGGCACTGAAATCTTACACTGCCAGTGTACGCTCTGCTACTTTAAACCATATGTTAGTAACTGCACAGATTTCTTTCTTTTCTTTTTTTTTAAATCTTTATTATATTTTTGTATACAGCACTAACAGCACAGTAAAGACAACTGTCAACCATGTGAGTTGCGACAATAAGCAGTGATACAAAAAGCACACAAACATACATTGTACAACTAATAAACTATATATACAAAAGTGCTAGATGCCTAAGTAAGTAAGCTAAGCAATTGACCTTATATGATTTAAATGATTAAACAGTAGATTAGACAATATGAGACCCAGATATAGGAAAAGTTAAAGGAGATTGAGAAGGTAATATAATAACTAAAGGTAAATCTGTTTCCCATCCCTAGAACACGATGAATAAGTAGCAAATATTATTGCAAAACGTGATTAAATAATATATCCCAATATTCAGTAAAAGTGGATGTAGTTTTTGGCTATGCATTAAAAATTTGTCCGCTGTAACTGCACAGATTTCTATGTTGTTAAATGTGAGGAGGGCCTGGAGGGAGTGTAGTTTTATTTAGGCTGCTGGCATTGAGTAGTAACACCTTGAGGGTCAGTCAAGTTGAGGATACTTAGAATATATGCTAACAGATGTTTATACACTGCTTTTTCTTTCTTTCAGTATCACAGTGAAAATGATAATTGGTCATCCATGTGGCCAGATTGTCTTAGCCATCAGTTGAGGTGTTCTGCTTACATCAGGTTTCCTCCAGCTTTGGTCTTTGCTGATCGACTAAGCTATATTATTTCTGTCTTTTCATTTCAGATTTTATGGTGATCTAGGAGTTTTTCCCTAATCTTATTTTCTGAAGAATAATAATATGAATGGTTTACATAAGGGATATTTTTAGTAACAGAATAGCAGGCTATGCATGATGTTTGAAATGACTATATATAAAATAACCATTGCAACCTAATAACATTCAATGTGTGCTTTCAGAACAACAATGGCACTGTGTTTTGGCAGGTCATGCATACAGCTGGTTAAGGAGTCTGTCATTCACTGACATAAATAAATATAATAGGTCCTATTGTGCTTTAGGGCTGAAACAGTTTCTCTCTTCTTTAAATTGTAGCAAACTGCTTACTACAAATGTAATAAGCAGCTTGCTACAGCCACATACAACACAGGGAGCAATGAGTGTTTCAGCCTTCGCTGAAATAGCAATATCAATATTCCTTTCTGAATGCCAGTATTGCACTAGACCACACATTGAGCACTGAAGTACTTCTGCAAATGATGCCAGTACTGAAGCTCAGCTCTCAATACCTTGTGTTCAGGGTGACTGCTACCTTCACTTCCTCTCTACACTTCTGCAATGTAGCAGTAGTCATCACTACAGATGGCTACTGCAGCCAGCCAGATGTTTGCCCTGACTTATAGAGAATAGCGTTGATTGAAAGGTCTTTTTCAACTAATTAATAGCAGAGGGGACTATGTTTAAGGAGTCCTTTACTTTGTTTTAAGTAGATTATTGAAGATATTTTATTGATATAAGGTTTTGTAATGGGCAAAGCTAAATATTATAATAAATATTTAATAAATAATATAGAACATAAGGCAGGAAACCCTCACCAGCCCAAATATAAAACATTTAGAAACAGGAAAAACTTTGCTGATGCTATATTCCAAAATGAATTAAAAGCAGTTGACTGGTCAAAACTAAAAATCTAACATTAGAGGAGGCCATAGATCACTTTAACACTAAATTCCTAAGTATCCTTGTTTCTCATGCTCCAGCATGTACAATAAAAACTAGATCAAATACAGCACCATGGCACACAAAAGATACTAAAGCAAAAATCAAAACTAGAAACAGAGCCTGGGCCAGTTGGAGAACAACCAAAGCCCCACTTGATCATCTAAAATATTGTCAACTCAGGAATGATACAAAAAAATAAATTTTACTGGATAAAAAAAGCTTCTACCAAAATCTCCTACAAAAACACCACAACAACCCTCAAAAGTTCTGGGCAGGCTTAAATCAACTACTTTGTCCAGGTCACTCCACCACCCAACCCCGGCTAACTACACCCATAGTTCCCCAGAGACCATAGCTAGCGCCTTTAATAACTTTTTCACTGAAACAATCCAATACCTAGCAAATCAACTAACCCCCTCTAACTTAAACCACATGCCTAATCTACGTAATAATCACCCAGAATTTGGCTTCCAACCAGTATCCACTAGTTTTATCAAAACACTTCTAAAATTCTAAAACCTACCACCCCCGCTGCTGACCTCCTCCCTGCACAGTACCTGCAAATAGCTGCAGATGCCATTGCATATCCCATATCTATCCTCATCAACAGAATCTTATCCGAAAATGCTATCCCTCCTCTGAAAATATCTCACGTCATCCCACTCCATAAAGGTGGTAGCTCCTCAGACATATCCAACTATAGACCCATTGCCATTCTTTCCCCACTAGCCAAAATAATGGAGAAATGTGTACACAAACAACTAATGCAATACCTTTCACAGAATAACTTACTATCCAACTCCCAGCATGGTTTCAGGCCATACCACAGCACCACCTCAGCCCTCCTTTCCTTTACTACTGCCATAAACCAAAACAGGAATGACAATAGGCTAACCTCTGCCCTCTTTCTTGATCTATCAAAAGCCTTTGACATGGTCCACCATGAACTTCTCATTCTTTCACTAAAATCTATTTCCCTCAACAAGCCTGCTATCCAGTGGTTCCAGTCCTACCTTACTGGTAGACAGCAGGCAGTACTATGGCAGGGCAAACTCTCCAGCCAGTTACCTCTCATACTTGGTGTCCCTCAAGGGTCCATACAAGGTCCACTTGTTTGTGACTTTTGGCTTTTCCCGGTTAGGGGTTGCCACAGCGGAACTCCGGTCCGCTAATGATTGGCAGTTGATTTTTACGTACCGGCTTGCCAGGCCTGATGCACAACCTTCAACAAAGGTATGCCCATTCACGCATGTCTCCACGCAGAAGATGCTCTAGCTGAGAATTGAACCGGACAGTGTCTTACTGTGAGGTAACAACGCTACTGCAGCATCACCACCGTGGGTATACAAGGTCCACTACTTTTCTCTATTTTTATCAACAATCACA